>NC_051430.1:17846743-17866680 GCF_001649575.2 Kryptolebias marmoratus | reverse complement strand
AATGTATGAATATAATATACAAGTTTCACTTTTTAAATGGAATTACTGAAATCAATCTACTTTTTCATGATATTCTAATTTTATGACCAGCACCTGTATTTCACCTAATTGGCTCGAACCTTTTGGTTTCAGCCTAAACTGTGAAACTAAACAAACAGTGGATCCAGTCTGTTTCTCACGGCCCTGACAACTCTCTGCAAGAAGTTTTTAATTAGATCAGTTTCTGTGTGTGCAAGCACCGATCTAAGCCCGCCTGTTTATCCAGGGGGCTCAGTTTAATCTTTGTGATGTGTCTGCTGGTGACACACAGGAGTTAATGGACTTTGGAGTCGCTGGAGTTATTATCTCTAATTTGAAAAGCCTGAAAAGCTGATTCTGTCTCTTTTTGACCACAATAAACAGAGGTGCAGATTTTTACCTTTCCAAGCATATATCCTCTGAAATGAGTGAGTGAACTTGACATGATTAGATGCAGTTTAGTGTGTGGTTTTACACTGAAACACTCTGAAATAGGCTGGTTTGTTTGGTCTACAAGTAACAATTAGCAAGTGAATAAAAATCTAGATAATAACCTAATTTATTGTAAATAGTGTTTCTGTTTTACACAGCAGGGGTCAACTGGTGGTTCCTGAGCCAAACTTTTTAGGCGAGTTCAGACTATCTGCTCAGCAAAGTAATAAATCATTAAAAAGCTGTGAATATTTCAATAATCAGTTGTGTCTCAGCTCAGACAAGGATAAAGGTGGTGGTGTGTTAGCCGATCAGAGCTCTCAGTCAGATCTGCAGCAGCTCTCATGTTGTGTGTCCGGTCAGGTTCTGTTTTTATGATCCACCTACAGGCCGGGATTCTTTTTATTATTGCCGATGTCAGCAAAGTGCTGAACACCTGTACAAAACTTTCACTTTCAGACCAAATTTAATCATGTTTTTTATAGCCAGTTTATTATTTTATTAGATGTCAATGCAAAAATAAATGCAGAACTCAAAATTCCTATGTGAGTTTTCTTTTTCTTCCTTCTTTTTTAAAGGAATTGAAATGACTAAAACTGACCCATTATAATGATCAGAATCATTGATCAAATGCTCTGATCAGATCAATCTGTGCCCCCCGAGCAGATGTTAGAAAACAGTTCATGCCACACATGAGGGGAGGTAACAAAATAACTCCAGAGTGAAATAAAAGACGGCCTCACGTGTCCGAAGGGGTCCAGGTGGTTGTTGGTGAGTTTGAGCTTCTGAAAGGAAACCAGCTGGCGGCTCCAGTGCGCTCCTGTTGCGGGAGAGTCCGGGTGGACGTAGAGCCTGCCGGGCATGGCGGGCTCGGCCTTCCCCGTGACGGACCTGCACGACGGATCAGACAGAGTCACCCTGAGGTTTATCTGCGCTCCTGGCGGCGCGGCAGGCTGGGGCTTTGGGCCTTTTTCAGAAGGACTTTAAGCAACAAAACACATCAATAAACCTCACTTCTGTTATCTCGGTCAGAAAGGGGAAAACGAAACTATTTAAGACACCACAAAACAACTCTAGTGGCAGCACTGAGTCAGTGCGCATGCGCTAATTAACCGACATTTTCTCCTGTCTGTGCAGCAACATAATAATAATAATAATAATAATAATAATAATAATAATAATAATAATAATAATAATAATAATAATAATAATAATTTAGGAGGGATGTTCCTAAATAAAAATAATTAAATAAATACAAAACAAACCTGCCTGTATATATTTGCTCAAGGAAATAAAAAAACACAGTTATCTAAAAATTGTATGAGTGACTAGGACTTCATTTTTTACATTTTTCCCTCTCTTTTTTATCCCTAAGTGCCTTATTTGTGTTTGAGTCACCAAGTTAGCTTTTTTTCTGATCTCGGTGGGGTTTTTTCCCCTCAGCACAAGCAGAACACGGGAGGGAGAGAGACGGACTTTAATCCGGCCTGTCCGCTCCGTGAACCCGTCATGTTCTGATGTAACCGGCGGGCAGACACGCGAGGGGAGGCACGGGGAACTGGGCCATCGTCCGTCTGCACGAGGACCTGACCTTTCGACCCAATCAAGTCATTTCCGGTGTAAGAAAAATTATATTTCTAAAAGCAGGAATGAGATGAAAGGACCGTCTTCATTCACTCCGAGGATTTCTAATTGATGTCAGTTTGTTTATTATTCATTTAAATCTACCAGCTTTCTCATAAGAAGCTTTTTTTTAAAAATTGATAAAAGGTACGAAATACAAACCATTTATTGTCAGCAAATTTGTACCGATGGTCGTCTCCGGGCACGATGTCCATCAGCAGGATGTATTTGGTCTTCGGGTTGAGTCCTGTGACTTTTACTTTGTAGCTTGGAAACATCCTCCTGCAAGAATTCATTCAGAGGGGAAATGTAACTCAAAAAGGATCATAATGTATATTTAAAAATAAAATAAAAAAAAACAGAAAAAGTAAAAGTGGGCCACAAGAACGCCTCTGGTCCCCAAGGCCTGCGCGTTTCAGACTGGGGGCATTTTTCCTGGAAGTTTGTTGGACTGATTCATAAAAACGGCTTTCATTCATCCTGTGCAGCTTCTTTACTTGTTGAGGATGCTGCAGGATTTTTGTTTATATAACATGCAGCTTTTATATGTTTTGGGGTTGTTGTTTTTTCTCTCTCTCACCTTCCAGCCTTGGTGATGATCATTTCAGTTCCCACTTCGTCAAATTTGCTCCAGAGTTCCCTGTCATGGAGGACCACTTTGATGGCCTCCATCCCCTGCAGCGGAGAGCAAAACACAGTGTTCACGCCTGGGATTTGATCCTCAAAAAACACTACTCTGACTTGGAATTTTGGATTAAAAGGTGGCAATTTCATAGCCTACAAATACAATAAATAACGAAATACTGATGCGCGTCATGAACCCTTGGAAACGTCTGGGTGAGCGGTTCGTAGTAAAAACCCCAAATAAATAATTTATATTTACGTCATGATCCGCAGCAGCAGCTGGTACCTGCTGCCTGGACGCTGTCTGCGGTGAGGCGGCAGGCTGCAAAGTGAAGCCGCGCGTCTCCTCTTTGGTCTCCTTTGGGGGGTCCATGCGGTCCGAGTCCGGGCGCTCCGCAAGGCCGAACTGGTCCCCTCCGTTTGCCATGTCCCACTGCAGGGACACACACGGGGCCAAAAATGTTCACTTGTTTGGGCTTAACCCGTGCCAAATAGAGTTCCGCCTTATTAAATTGGTGGCAAATAATTCACACAAAAAACAGGGGTTGTTTTTGTTTATTTTTATATTAGAGATTTGGAACAGAATCGTCTGTAGTTGGAAGCGAATCTGTTCAGTGGATTTAGGCCTTAATAAAGTCTGCTCCACATCAAACTTTTGACCCAGGGTTTATATGTTTTTCCACCTATGTGGTAAAAAATAAACTCATATGTACTGCTTAAAAAAAAAAGTCTCCTTCAGTTAAAAAGTTAAAACAAGATGCGCCAAAAAGACCGTGAATCCTGTATTGTGAATTTTGGTCAGATTCTTGTAAATTAACCATAAGATCGCAGCGGATCAACAACCTGATCAGCCTTCACTTAGAAATGAGACTAAATAGTATTTTTTTTAAATCCTAACTTCTAAAAAGGTCTGCAACACACTGATGGATCACGCTCATGTTTATCTCCGGTCCTGATGGTCCAGATTAAGTCTAATATTTGTATCATCATGTTTTAATTTAAAAGAAAAGGAACGGGGCTGTAATCATGCTGAGAATGAGATGATCTGACACTATTGAGGAATATGAGCATGCAACATTAGAATGCTCCATCCCAGATGCTGTTTGAATGTGCGCGTTTTCCTTCCTGGAGGTGTTTTACCTCAGAGCTCTCCGCTCCCTGCAGAAAACACGCGCATTCTTCTCCCGCGCGCGCTGCTGAGGGCTGCTTCTGCTTTCAGACCACTAGAAAAGCGCAGCTGTCCTAAAGTCGCACCGAAGGCTTCCCCCGCCACCCCAAAAAAAAAAAAAAAAAAAAAAGAAATCCACAATGCCCATCCGTGGCTCGTCTCTGACCCGTCTTGTTTCGCGTGCATACCGCGCGTCTCACACGCCTCCGGATCGGATCAAAGCCTCATCGTTTCATCTCTCCCTACAATCCACGAGAACCCGAGCAGCAGTAGCAGCCCCGATCTGAGACCCCTCTCCAAGACCCTTCATCACAAATGGAGCCCAGTCCGCCTCGCGCTTCCTGCCGTCCCTCCCTCCTCCCTTCTGCCCCCCCTCCCTCCCCCGCTCTTCCTTAGGTCTGCAGGGTTCGTGGCCAAAATCATGGCTGTGACGCACGCATGCGGGCGTGCACAAACAGCAAGAGATTAAACAACAACAACAACAAGAGATACTCAGTATTATTTTAATATAAAACATGTCCACCCATTCTATCCCCGGCATTAATCTGTCTTTGCCTGTTTTACCTCAAACACTCCAAAATGGCTGTGAACCCATTTTCTCCTTAAAAAAAACAGAAATCTTTTGAATCTGAATTAAAATAATACCGATTTGGAGATTTATTAAGCAGTTAAATCAGCATGTTCCGCGTGCGCTATTGGAGAATCAGACACAAGCAGGCTAATTACCGCAGCCATCAGCCGCTCCAAACACTCACTGCCGCTTGTGAAATACTCCCCCCCCCCCCCCCCCCNCCCCATAGGTCCCAGATCGGTTTTATAGTAGATTATAGATTCTGCCAGGGGGGCAGCAGCAGCAGCAGCATCGGCTCGGTTCGGCGCGCGCGCGCGTGCATCAGTTTGACTGGATTACTGCAGATCCTGATCACCGGAGGCACCCGGAGTGGAAAGTTGAAGCGGTCAGCGGGAGGTCACGGCGGGTCCCTCCGTCACGCAATCTCTGCAGACCTAACAACGCCGCGCGCGCGCTCCACGTTCTCTACCGTTTTTTTTTTTTTCTTCGATTCAAGCAGCGGAAATAGGAAAAAAGAGCCTCTCTGAAGAGTCACTTGGAATAAAACGCGTGTGACGCTGCGCGCACTAACAGCCTGCATGGGTCCACGGCTTATATTGACGCGTTCGACTCAAAAGGATGACAGCAAAGCACAGCAAAGCAGAAAAACTTAACAATTAAAAAGAAATCACACTTCAAGAAGCTTGAGGGAAACTGCTGCGCGTGAAATGGGCCGTTTTTTTTACGCGCAGGAGTGCTCGTGCGCCCCGGCTCACTCACCGTCTCTGAATATTCAGATCCCTGCTGACCGCAGCTCCGCGCGCAGCTACTCCTGCTCCCTGAGCGCGCGTCTGCCGCTCCGACACACACTCCATCCGGCGGCTCGAGCACGCGCGCGCATTCCCACACGCGCTAAGAGCAGACCTGACAAGTTTTGCTTGTTGTCGTCCGACACTCGTCCAGGGTCGTTTTGTTCACACACGCGCAGTTTTGTGAAAATGAGGACAACTACACAGACTTTTAGTTTTTATTCTGAAAATAAAATTAGAGTTTTGAATTAAAGCTCGAGGCAACACATTCTTTTAGCTGCTAAGAATGGGTGAAGATCATGGATGAGATTTCAGGTTAGGGATGAATATTACAGTATTTTACACTTTTAAAGGATTTATTTAAGTTTTTATACGTTCCAACGTTCTTCCTGTCAACCAACATTCATTGTGAAAAACACAATTGTTTTTGGAGATAGACGTCGTATTTGCGTTTATAAAACCTCAAATAGAGCAGAAGCAGAACGATTAACTTTCTCAGTTTTTTCGTCTTTACTTTAAGTGTTTATCTCGTGTGAATCTTTATCCTTTAGCAACAAACCTAAATGTTTCTGAGATGTTAGACAAAATTATTAGACATTCATTCCTGAGATTTTTTTCTAAAAATATAAAATCAAGCGTTTTCCCACAGTATATGCTTTTAAAAACCAAAGTTTGGCTTCAAATTCGTTCCGTTGTGTTGAAAAGAAAACAATAAATTTGGTGTAAATTAAATAAGAATTCACATTGTTTCACAAGATTTTCATTTGTGTAAAATCTGTCTGTATCCAACTCTTGTGACGTTTGAAAAAAATAAAAACTAACATTAAAATTAAAAATGCAAAGTAATGAAACAGATTTTTGTTTCCATGTGGAATCAATATTTCCTGATCCAAACCTTTTCCCTCATGTTATGACTAAATAAACTAAAAAATAATTAAAACAATTAATTAGTTTTACTTTTTAATCTCCACAGAATTGCTAAAAAAATATATATTTAAAATTTGTAAAAATTTTAATACTTTCTTTGATCAATTTGCAATTGTTATTAAGTTTTAATTCTGAATGATTTATATTAAGCAAATAATAAAAACGTGAATTACCTAATAAATAAAAGCAAATACAAATACACAAATACTTTTTTTTCTTTCTGGTTAACAAATTTCTCCTAAACCTAATATAATAATTGCATTTTATTTTGGAAGTGATATTAAGCCTGAATTTACCTAACTTTGTATCAAACATTTCCTAAATATTTTAAATTTACATAAAATTACTTATTCTCCTTTTTTTTTAAAACAAAAAAAAAAAAAAGAAAAAAGAAACATTTTTAATTTCTGCCAGGACATGAGGATAAAACAACTTCAGGGAAATCTGCTTAAATTAAGCAAACTTTAGCTTCAAGCAGGCTTCCTTGCAAATGTACCATTTTGATATAAATCTTGAATAATTTATTTCACTTTTGGAACTGGTTGCCATGTTCTTGACTAAAACCTCTGACTGTAGTAAAAAGAAAGGCGCTGCAGCTTCAGTCGTACCTGAAACAAGGTGGTAGTCGTCTCTGGAAGGCTCATTATTGGTCCATCATGGTTTCAGCTGACTGCATCCTCTGTTCTCCGTCTGGAGGAAGTGGTGAAGGGGTCCCAGACCTCCTGCACTCAGCAGGTCTGTCTCACACACCTCCAGCTCGGCCAGAGCGAGCGTGTGCATGTGTGTGTGTGGCATTAGAGGGCAAGGTCAGCCCATTTCTCTGCAAACAATCACATCACACAGGGCAAAATACATTCCAACCCCCCCTCCTCACACACACACACACCTCCAGTTTGTAAGTGGCCTGATGTGGGAACAGCAGAGGGTCGCAGGGGGGGTTGGCAGGGGTCCAGACAGGGTCCTCTGAGTCCAGATGAAGAGAAACCTGTTTGACATTAATACAACTTTATTTTACACACGTAAGAAAGATGCAGCTGGAAGCTCTGCTCCTCTCACCGCCTTTTCTGACCAAATGTAAACATGGATTTATATCAGATCACCGATTATTGGCAGAGGGCAGTTTTTACTTTTACAGGCTTTCGCAGCACACAAGCTAATATTTGCAGCTTTTAACTTAGCACAATAAAACTAACAAAACTTCAGGGCTCAATAAAATATTGCATGTAATAATATTCTTTTGAGAAATCACAGCATTGATCTGGTTGGGATAAAAATTCCAGCATTCTGACATGTGTGGAAATGTGGAGAAAATATCTTTAAATATCTGCACAACATCAGCTTTATGAACATTTCAGAGTCCTAAATGTTAGATAATCTGAAAACTAAAATGAACTTTTATAGCTTTCTTTGGCTGGATCAGAATTAGCAGCAGCGTGTGACAAAAAACTATATGAGTACAAAACCTAAACAACTCCTTGATATTTAAATAAATAATAGGAAAGCTTTAAAGGTCTCAGTGTTCATTCTCATGTCAAAAAGTGAGAAATCTTCTTTGATTCCCAGATTTAAATGTTGGCACTGATTACACTGAGGGTTACTGTACATGAACATAAAAATTATACATTTTGTATTTTTTTTATTAAGGCATTTGATTATCTATTTTCAGAGATTTCACACATTCATATTGAGACTGAATTTTAGCTGAAGCATCTGGGAGGAAAAAGGGTCTAATTAGGTTGTAAAAACATAGTTGGGAAGATTTAAAGGCTGCTTTCCAAAGAGCAGAGAGAGAGAGACGCAGGTGTGGTGTCTCACAGCTCCCTCTAGTGGTTTTACTGTGCAAGAGGAAGAATAACAGCTGCAAGAAAAGAAATTAAACAAAAAAGTAAAAAAAAAAAAAGCATATATTCAAGCACAACTTGAAGGAATGCATATCAGTCACCGCTTTTTATACCAGAGTTTTAATCTAAAATCAGTTTGTGTTGAGAAACAATGCAGTTGAAGCCATTTTGGTCAAACCTTGAAAATAACATTCACACTGTGGGTCGAGTCAGCACTCAGGGAATGTGTTGAGGATGACTCTCAGCTATGACCACACCAAAATTAGCTTCGATTTTGAGATGAACAGTTTTAAACAAAAAGTATTTCACAATGTGAACGCGCTCAGAGTATGTGTTGTAAAACACTCTCAGCTACTACCACACAAAAGCTTAACTCGATATCTGTATTACTGGCTGAGTTATAGACGTTTTGAGTGTTTTCTAAGGTCAGTTAGCTGTGGTGGCCATCTTGAAAGTAGCTGACTCCAAAAGTTAATCACTTGAAGATGTACTTTTCTGGGAGTTTCATTAAGTCCTGTCCAGCTGTCCAGTTGACTTCAACAGATAATAGCAATGTTTTAAAAGCAGACTTGGTGCTATCAATGAGTATTTGTTGGGAATGACTATCAGCTACTACCACACTAACTTTTAGCTAATTAGCTGGTAAAATGGTTGAATCAAAGCCATTTTTGCATTTTCTGTGGCACCAATCATAAATTCAGCCGACTCCAAAAGTGACTCAGTTGTAGATGTGCACCCAGTGATCATTCCCTGAATGTTTCGTTAAAATCTGGCCTTCATGAGATATTTTGCTAACACTACAGAAAAACACACCCACAGGTGCAAAAACAATATCACCCTTCAGTGGCGGGCAATGAAATAAATGCACCATCTTGTTGTTCGTTGTATATAGATGTCTTCTGTCAGAGTGCATGCAACAAAATATGTCCCTCCGCCTCAGCAATGAGTGCATTTTCTAATAAAAGTGTGTTTTCTAACATTTAAACCTTCAGAGCATCAGACCGAGGCAGGGACTGGGCAGACTCACCCATGTGGGAAGATTAACATTTAGACGAGCGGCGTGTGTCTGCCCTCAGAGCTGCCTGTCACTCACAGGCGTCACACTGAAGTGCTTCTTGACCTTTATCTGATCTTTGAGCACGCAGGGACAAGAAGGAAACCTCCAAGGCTTCCAGCGTGGCGCCGCGTTTCCATCAGAGACTCTGAGAGACCAGGAGGCACCGCGGCCCGCAGTTCAGTTGTTCAGTTGAGCAAAGTGAGACAGATCACACAAAAACATAACTCAAACCTGTATCAAGTCCAATGTAATGTTTTCTCTTTTAATCACCAAAGTTTCCTCCTTGTCTTTTGTTTCTGCTTTGGTTTCTCTCAGCACCTGAAGGTGAATCTATCTAAGCGAAAACCTATTTCTACACAGCTGACATTTCACAGGCGCTCTGGGCCTTTTTATACCTCCAAACACGATTCAAACTGTTCAGTGGAGACATTTTACTGTCCTGCAGCGGCATTTAAAGACAGAAGGCTGAAGCGGACAAAGTTTTAGGCGTTTTACCTGATAGACTTTGCACTGGATGTGTGAAAGACTTCACTTAACACAGCCTCCAGTGACTGGACTGGCATATGAGTTCATGCTTGAGTTTCTTTAGTCAGCATGTGTTTAAGGTGACAGAGTCAAAGGGCAAACCTGCTGTTAGCTTGGAACCTTTGAATGTTGGTTATTTTTGCCTTTTAGGGACAAAACACATAAAGGTCTCAGTTTATCTGAAGGTACCTTTTGGGTTTTTTTTTTATAAACTTTGGTCTAACTCTGGACTCGTGCGCTGAGCAAAAGGTGCAAACGGACAAACCTTCGAACGCCGGCGCGGATCAGAAAGAGCACAAACGAGATCAAATACAAAGCATCATTTTAATGTGCAAGAGAGGAAAAATTACCGCGACACGCAGGCAGATGAGCACGCACAGCTTCAGAGAACGGAAACAGGAACAAACCACATCAGTGACATCTGAGGGTGAGCTTCAGAATGGTGGAAACTACTGCCATTAACAACACTGAACGTGTGAGGAAACTGTAGTTATCTGCTGCAAAGTTCAAACTAAACTTTGACCCGAATTTAACAAGAAAAGCATGTAAAAAAAATATGAAATGCAAAGTGCAGAATTATACCAAAAGTAGTGGCAAAAATTCCCACATAATGCTGCGATGAGATAATCACATTTCTGAAGCGGTGGACCACATATGGAGCTGTGCTCTGCATGGTTTGCAACAAGAATAACAGTACCACAGCAGTATTATCTTGGTACCGAGCTAAAACCTTAAAATAAACTCACAGTTCGCTGATTATTGATCTCTAAGCAGAGTATAAAAATAAGCCCAGTGGAGCAGTTTGGAATAAAATGCTTGTTAGCTAAGTGATGATTTTCCATAAAATGTGCGTTTCCAGAAAGAATGGGTGAGTAAACACTGCGTGGTGTGACTGAAACTAACAAGTGTGAAATATAATTACAAACATATACTCAAACATTACAAATAGGCGGATAAAAATGGGGTTAAAATGCCTTTGGATGCTTGGTCGAGAATATTTCTACCAGGGAGGTCCTGCTGATGGTGAAACCAATCTGTTATAAGAGGCAAGTGCAAAAGGCTGAAAGCATGTGCCATCAGTTTCAACTCTACAAATTACAATTTTCAAGTTTTCAAAGGAAGTTGCTCCATCCTAACTTTTCACAGTCCTACAAACACGGAGCCTTTCCGCCTTTCTTCCAGCTGCGTCCTTCATCTGCACAGCAGCTGCATCACCAGCAGGGGGCCCCAGGAGTCTCTTCATTAGTGGGGAACACCATCAGTACCAGTTCACATTCATCATCACCAACAGGTACCAGGACTTCGAGTCCACTCCGCAGGCCTCTCTGAGCTACACGTCCGATGTGCGGAGGCCGTCGTCATCCAGGCTGAAGGGGAAGCTGCAGCTGCTGGGAGGCTGAGGCTGCGAGTAGTGCCGCCTCCTCCGCCCGCTGGCCACATCTGCCGACGCCGTGAGGATGCCCAGCCCGCTGCCCGGAGGTACCTGGGACGCGCTGGGGCAAGGTGTCGGGGCGGAGAGGGAGTTGGATGAGGACGACGTGGACGAGGACGTGGACGAGGAGGACAGGGAGGGGAGAGTGGCCACCGAGCTGAATGCGCTGTCGTCGTCCTCGCCGTCCATCATCATGGAGGGCTCGCACGACGGAACGGGCGTCCAGGGCTGCCAGCCCGGCGCCACCGAGCAGGATTTAACCAGCTGGGGTCGCTGCTCGTTGACCTTCTGACTACGAAGTGCACTGGAGGTGTTGTGAGTTTGATAGAGGGAAGAGCCACGTTTCATACCCGGAAACTGGAAAGATAAAAGGAGCGGGGTTATAAAACATAACCAAAGATTTCCACTTTTAAACCAACAATGACATATAGCCACAAAGAAGAGAAAAATATTCTGCTGTTTTTCTGTGGTGATGTAAAAGACAAGGCAGAAGAAGTGTGAATTACCCTCGGGGGTCCTCTGAATTCCTGGATCTTCATCTCAATCTCCGTGATCCAACCACGCATGTCCTCCGGAGAGTCTGTCTGCAGGGAAAACCACAGGAGAAATATTTCATACATTTCTGTTTATTCTGGGGCAAGAATAATTTATATAACAAAGAAATCCTAAATAATAAAAGACATAAATCCATTATTTGGCGCCACTTTCACAAAGTGAGAGTTGGACTAAATACTGTCATCTATAAATCCCTTTTGGAAGTGATATCGCACATAATTGTACAAATAAGGACATAAAATCTGACTGGTACATGACCTCTACAGGTTTTTAATCATATACATGCACTCTAAAATTAGTCCAAACAAAATGTACAGAAAAGGTGCTTCATTACTTCTTTTAAACTTGAAAATCCATCAGTTAAAAAACATAAGAAGCTGACAAAGTTTTATACTTTATGACGATCTTTTGTAGATATTTGTGCAGATTTTAAAAGGCCACAGATAGAAAACTCTGCCAGAAACTGACTTAAAAAAACTGATTCCCTAATTTAAAAAAAGCGTAATTATTGCTCACTGCTGAAGGTGGAGCAATAATGTTTTTGCCCCTTTCTGTGTGTTTGTCTGTTAGCAAAATATCTCATGAACCACTGGACAGATTTGAATGGATGAACATCTATGAGTGAATAACTTTAGGAGTCAAAAAGAGAAAGTAATATTTTACGCCCCTTCTTTGTTTTTCTAAACCTCAAAACTGAACAAGTTTAACATCCAGTACAATTATGACTTTAAGGAAGGTTTTTTAATTTATATGTCAGCGTTTAAGCTGAGGCAGTCATTTCAGTTTCATCTGTTTTTGTTTATTTCAGTGTTTTTTCACACTTCCTTCCCTTTTTTTCTCCCCCTCCTCACTGGTAAATATTAAATTTCTCGTGCTTGCAACAGCCTCTCTCTCTCTCAGGACTTCCCATCTGATCCGAGCCCAACGTCTCAGTCAGCTGTTCTCCCAAAGGGGGAGGAACAGGAGACTGTTGTTGTTATGGCAACGCATGGCTGTGTCTTTTGCACAAAAACAACCTGTTTGGGCTCCTAAAAAAAGAGCCCGGGGCCACACATCAGCAGCAGAGCATTGAGAGAAAAACATGTCAAGACATCAACACAGATGCACCTGGGAACTTAAAAAAAAAAAAAAAAAAAACACCTAACTTCTTGGTTATTAATGCAGCAGACCGGTTCCTTTCATTTATTCCTCATTGAATCCTTAATGATTTTAAAAGAATAAAGAACAGAAGTGTTTTACCTGGATGTAGAAAGTTCGGGAGCTGGTGATGATCTCAAACAGGTTGTCTCGAAGCAGAAGTTCGCTGAAGGCACACAAAGAAGGATTATCTCTCACATACGAGTCAAAGGGAAGGCTGCTTTTAAATCCCCAGAAATTAAAGTTTACCTGAAAAAAATATACACATATTCTCACCATGTACAACAAACAGATCATTTTAACGGTTTGATCATTTGTCACCAAAGCTCAGTTTTCAAAAGAAATGTTTAAATATGAGCTGAGGAAATCTTGAAGGAAACGTTCTCTGCGGAAAAGGTCCATATCAATTAATGAACAATTAATGTTTTATCTGTTGTAGATTGTTTTAAAACGACCTAAATCTGAAGAAATAGAGGATTGACGGGTTGATCCGGAAGTGCTACAGCGAACTGCTGCTGCTTTTGCACCTACAAATAACCAGAGAATTCTGTGTAAATGCTTGTGTTGTGCAAACTTAAAGTTTTTACACCATTGCTGTTTTAAGATGCTGGAGACATCCACTTTGGTCTTGACCTCGCTCAGACTAGCCATTATCTCATCAGTCAGAGTTGATCTCTGAGCCATCTACAGCAGGTAAAACGTTAATTGTTCATAACCTTTCCACAGAACCCCACTTCAGAAGATCCGAGCGATCACTTTAAGCTTCGAGTGTGAAGATGTGCGCAGCGATAAGCCTCAGTGCTGGATCACGTCAAACATCTGTGCAACATGTGTCGAGCTTCATCTCACCCCGGTGAACAAAAGAGTTATGGAAGATGTCCTGAATCCGTACCAACAAATTGTTCCATCTGCATTAGCTTCTCATCTAAATACCGCCTTCATATTTGTTTTTTTTTTTTTTTTATTCACAGCGAAGAAGCAAAACTGGAGGGAGAATCTGACTTTGATTCCTGCATGACTCACCCTGATTTGACGAGACATTCGTGGACCTTCTGAATGTCTCTCAGTAAAATAGCTCGGAGAGGCTCCTTGTCCTGGGACACAAGCAGACAAAGACCACAGTCACTCAATGGCATCAGCTAAAAATAGAAAAATAAATAATTTTAAAAGTCCGTCTCCTCACCGTCTCAGACTTGTAGTAACTGACTGCGTTGTCATCCAGGGTGAAAAATCTCCTCTTCCAGCTCTTCCTCTACAAATACACACTGTATTTAACTTTCCACACACCCAGTGTTTTTATTCAGGCAGATTTATTCTGTTTGAGGCTGAGCACTCACCACATTTCCTTGTTTAACACAGTAACCACATCGCAGCACACCGGGTCTGCTTGCCTTCCCCTCCTTTCCGTCTGTCTCTTCACTTTCATTCTGAAACATTTTCAGCAGAAACACCTCAACAGTTGTAGTCACAGTGGCTACAGCCACTATCTTCAGACATCTATTCTTGAACATTGTATTTTCTTGAACACAAGTCAAACATTGTGGTTTTTTTGCTTCCACTTGCTGCCATAAACGACCCCCCTCACCCCTCATTTTAAGCTTTTGTGACTGAGGAGCATTGCTTTTTATTGTTGTTAATGGTGAACTAAAACCTGAAAATTAGACGCCAAATCACGCGGCTCAGTTGAGAATAAAGTGCTATGACCTTTGGTACACTGTACAACACAGATAAAACTTGCACAAAAATTGCAAGAAAAAAAATGAATTTGGTTCAATGGGATTTTGGCAAAACACATGAGAAAAGCCAACCCTTTGTGGAGCTCTGTACTCAGTCATATTTTAAAGTAGAAACATCATTTAAAGGTTAAACGGGGCACAGAAAGTTGGACTTTACATGTCTGAACTGGCATTTTGATTTCTTTTATGGATTTTACACAACTGCAGTTTAAGTTTTAAGATTTTTACAGATTTCTTTCCACAGAATGTTCAGCTGACCATCAGTCTAACTTTTGAGCTGTCTAAAATTTTCCAATATTTTGCAAAGTCTTGTTATTCCCGCAATCGTCTTTGATATATGTCCACATTGGACATCAAATTGTAGGCCTTTTGGTCTTTTTTTATCCTCTGTGTTTCTCGCTGCTGCAGGACTTACGGCTTTCTCTCAAATCCCCCCAGAATACAAAGTGTACACCCAAGCTTCCATAGACTTTAGTTACACTTTAGCTTAAAATATTCCCTTCTAAACTCGAAGTGAAGGGTCTTTTTAACTTGTCATATCTTCTACATAAAACACTGGAGAAACATAAAAATTCCCAAGTGTGACCATCAGAGTCTTTTGGGGTTTATGTTTGAAGAATCTTTCAATTCTGACTTATAGTTTTTGCACAGTGACGGTTTGTGTTGGGCTTACTTTCTGACAGTTTCTGTCTGCCTGTCATTAACTTGGCGGTCAGGGAGTGACAGGTGTGTGGTTACCATGGTGACCATATCGAGCTGCTAGCAGCAACTTTAACATTTCTTTTGATCGTGGTTCTCATCACACTTCTTATACGGTTTGCGGATCAAAATGTAGACATTTTTTTCCTGAGTTTAGATTATTACAAAGCTCACGTTGGAACTTTGGGCTGCAGCTGCTTTGGCACTCTTTAAACGTTCTTCAGAAATGTTCTAGATAGACATGACGCTCAGCTTGTTTTTCTTTACCTGGATTGGAGTGTGCACCACCACTCCACCAATGATCTCCGTCTTGTAGGCGTGCTGCCTCTTCCCTCCCTGAGACTCACTGATCACGGCCGTCACATCCGGTCTAGGAGGTGCAAAGGTGGAGGATTTAGGAACCTGTCAAGAGGTGCGACAATGTTACTCAAACGTTGGCATTAAGGAGGAGATAGCAGTTTAACTTCCACCAGAAAACTGACCTATTCTAAATAAAACACCTTGCTTGCGCAGTCCTTTGTCATGCAGTAACCACCGATGCAGCAAATATTTAATATTGCAACAACAAAAAACCTTTGTAGTGCTTAAATATTTAGCATCTAGAAGCTATTTGTTCATTGTCATAATTAAATCAACTTGAAATTTAAAAAAAAAGGTAAAAAAAAAGAAAACACAGGTCTGAGTATTTATTTGGTGTTTTATACATCTAATGAACAACAAGTAAAGAAAAATGAGGTGCAGATTCACAGTATTTTAACTATCTTAGTTGTAACTGTTTGGGCTGTATTGCATTTTATATAAATTAGTATTTAGAGTTATATTTAAGCTTCCTTGATACACAGATAATAAAACAGGTAATATAAGACAAACAGCCCACTGCACACTGATATTGCAAGATCAATAAATTTTCCATTTATTGTGCAGCCCAGCCTACATTAAAATGTTGAATTGATTTTAATATTGAGTTTTTTAAATCCTGCAGACAGAAGTGTGTTAACAGCAGCAACAGGTAGTGACTTTCCCTGAAAACGTCTCGATTGTTTATTAGAAATAGATGTTCAAATGAACCCACTTCTTATCAGATGATTGAAGGTTATGAAGCTCAAAGTCTGAAAAATGAGTTGTCTTCTCTCTTTTTTTTTTAATTTCCTTCCCAATGAAGTATGTCATGACACCTTTCATAGCACTTTTTTTTTAAATTAATTACTGCATTTTATTTCTAGCAATGCAAATATAAAAAATTCAACCCCACAAAGAAGACCAAAATAATTTCGCCGTTTCAAGTGCTGAACTCACATCCTGTCCACTCCGCTTCACACACACTTTTTTATTGAAGCTCAGAAAAAGAAGCGACAAAGTGGCGGAGCTGCCAACCTCCCCCCGCACCCCCCCTCCTCCTCCTCTCCCTCCTTCTCTGATAGAGAAGTGAAAGAGAGAGTGAGCAGCGCTGCTTCCTGTGCGAGCGTGCAGGTGAATAACGACGAGAGAAACGCTCCTCTGTGTCACCTGCTCGCCGAGAGACATCTGGACGTCAGCAGTCACAAAAGGCCCCAAGCTGAATACCCAAATCCTATGCAAATGTGCCAGACTAAATGTCTCTCTTTCTCTCTCTCTCTCTCTGTTATCTCTTTTTTTACTTGCACATTCACAATTTCCCCATTCACCAAGAGTGACGGAGGGCATCTGTAGGCAAAATGCTTGGCTTCTGCACATTCTGGAATAACTGACTTCATCTCTCCAAGCCCCGGCGCATTTGGTTATCCCAGTGTGCACGTGTGGCAGCAGAGCAGCTCTTACTGTGATCTTGCTGGCTTTGTTGAGAGCAGCTATCCATTCCTTCATGTCAGTCGCATCGTTGGCCTGGAGGAAGTACCGTCGTGAAACTGCATTTATGACTGCAGACACAGAGGCGAGCTCCATGAGATCCACAACGACCATATGATATCATTTTAGTGTGTGCGCAATAAAAACGAACGCAGTTTTCTTAAGCCACAAGAAACGTAAGTCAGTGTCGCAACTCACCAAAGCAGAACTCTGTCTTGGGCTTCTGCTTGGCTGTAGCTTCGTTCACCTGAAAGCAGAGAACAGGACGAAAAAGAAGAAGAAGAAAAAGAAAAGAAAAGAAGGTGAATCTTTGATGTCAGCATCACAGTGCAGCAGAGTCCAGATGTTATTATCTTTGCGAGTGAACTGACATCTGGAAAATGTCACAAACCCTGCCTCAGCTGCATGTGATTTTAGCTGTAACTGCAGATAAGTCTGAGATCCACACAGCGTAAACGTCGAGATTTGTGCAGCTAGCAGGTCATAATGTTACCACACACACGTCACGTGGTGGAAAAAAATGGAAAAGAAAAAAAAAAAAAAAAAACAATGGCAGTACCTTCGAGATGTAGGTTAGTTTCAGGCTGCCAACAGAGCTGGCTCCACTGGGCAGGTTCTGCACGCAAACACAAACACGCAGAGTCGTCATTAAGCTCAGAGTCCAAGGTTCTCCAGGGCTCCTATTGATCGTTTTTATTTCGCCCCACTGTGTTTGTGCAGACGTGTTCAATGCAGCATTAAAGGAGGAGCACCTGAGGATTGTCCATGTACCACAGCAGGGCATTCCCGAGCGTGTCGAGGATGAAGTATCGCCTCTGGAATCGGCAGCTGTTCTCCTTCTCCTCGAGGTCCAGGAAGCCGCACACACGGTTCAGCCGGTCCACGTACGGCATGCTGCCACTATCACATATCACTGAGGCAGACAGACAAGCCGATGTGACCAAAAGTTGCAGAATTCAAAGAAAGCAACAGATCATCAGATGAGGACGCAAGGGACATGCGGTACGGAGAGTAAATCATCTCTCATTTAAAGTTCACACACACACACACACACAGACACACAGGAAGACAGAGACCCACTCGCACTCAGCAGTTTTTCATGTGACGTGATTGAGGCTGAGCTGCAAACCCTGAGAGCCCGAGGCTGAGATGAGGCCCTCCACCACAGCCGAAAATTACACACTGCGCTCGAGATCTGCACACAGGCACATTTCCACTGGACAGAGGGGAGGAAAGAGAAGGATGGAAGGAGGAGAAGAGGGGGCTGGAGAGAAGGATTTATTAAAAAATATGTTGTGTGTGTGTGTGTGTGATGTACTAAACTGCAGGCTGAACTCTCAACACAACGTGCTCAGAAACTCAGATATCCTGTTCATATTTGTTGTTGTGGTTTCATTCATGGCATAAATTTCACAGTAAGTTATTGTTTATTAGTCCATCGAGAAGCTGGTTTGTTTTAGTCCTTTTGTTGCCGGGGAAACGGTCCTTTTTTTGCCTCTCTGCAGACTAAACGTAGGGGACTCTCAATGCTTTCGGATGCACCGGATGAAAAGATTCAAAATAGGGTTTCCACACACTTTCCATTTTCTCTTCTAATCATAAAAAAAACTTGAAGCTTAAAAAAAAGAAACCCTAAAAAGCTCATAATTACTAACTAGGTCACATCTGTGACAGATTTTTTTTTTTTCAAACACAAGCACACAAATTATGAAGTGACTGCCATTACTAACAATGATTTTTGCCAATTTTATTCTTTAAAAATGAAAACAATCAGCTGTTCTATCAAAACAGGTAACCCAACAGAGCAGAAGGAAAGACAAGGAGAACCCCCACAGGAACACGGGTCGCCTCCTCACCGTTCCAGAGGAAGCCCTGTTGGGTTATTTTTAAACTGATGATGGGTTGAGAAAAATGCCTCATTTTGAAACCGGGCTCTGCGTCAGCCGAGCAGGTCCGCCTTTGAAATAGGTCAGAGTTACAGTGAGCTTCGAGGGGGTGGAGGAGGGGAAGGGTGGAAAAGCGAAGATGGAACTGCACAGGTCACACAGATACCAACACAGAGTGTGGCACACCGACACATACAGAGGAACATCGTGCACACCGTCTATTTTTGGGTCAGCGAAAACATCTGCTTGAATCATCGCAGAGCGAAGCAGCGGTCAGGTTTAACCAGGCTTTGGTAAACTTAACCAATAAATGTCATGCAGACAGTAGGCGATATTAGGAGTCCAGGCTTTAAAAACGTAGGAGGGTAAGCACCGAATGTCAACAGAGGACCACAGCAGGGGCATCGCTCATCCACACATCTGATTTCAACCTGTCACATGGACAGAAAAAGCCATTTTTGTGTAGGATAATGTTAATTAGCTGTGGCAGCCATCTTGAACTGGATCGACTCCAAAAATAAATCAGATGTATATACACATCCAATCATTACTTTCTGAAAGCTTCATTAAAAGACAGTGGTTCATGAGATGTTTAGCCAACAGACAAAAAGGGTTGACTCTAAAAGTTAATGCTAAGGTTTTCATGCAACGAGCAGCACTTGAAGCAGGTATTGTGAATCACTCTCGGCTAGTACCACACCAAAATTTAGCTTAACCTCTGTAGAATTGACAAAGTTATAATAATTTTCTGTTTTTTAAAGTCAGTGAGCTGTGGCAGCCATTTTGAATCGGGCTGACCCCAAAAGGTAATTATCTGTATGTACATTCAGTAACTACTTTCTGAGAGTTTCATCAGAATCCGCCCAGATGTTCATGAGATACTCTGCAGGCAGATTTAACTTTTTAACTCTTGACATGAATATATTCCATAAGAGGGGCTATTTTGGGGGACTTGGACCCAAAAATAAGCCATTAAAGCTGTAACCCTGGCAATCTGGGTGCTGATTTACCAATTAATGAAGTTAATTATGGGGCGCCGTTTGTAAAGGAGCTTGTGCTAAAAATTCATGCCTAAATTTTGTCACATTTAGCTT
>NC_051430.1:17835626-17846575 GCF_001649575.2 Kryptolebias marmoratus | reverse complement strand
TGTAAAAAGTGACATCAGAAAATCAACACTACATTTTTAAACAGTGTTTGAAGCTAAATGTGACAAAATTTAGGCATGAATTTTTAGCAGAAGCTAAATGTGACAAAATTTAGGCATGAATTTTTAGCACAAGCTCCTTTACAAATGGCGCCCCATAGTTAATCAAAACTGTTAAGTGCAGCTGACGACTGGAGGCCCGTCTGATGATCATGGGATGCATGAATAACTTGATTATATGAGTGTGATCAGATGGGATCACTCAGCAACACCTGACAGACACATTTGTTCAGATCAGATGACCTGCTGTGACTCACTAACAACCACACCTACTGCACCACACACACACAGAGAGACAGAAATATAGTCACAAAGTGCCCCTGATCGCGCGCGTGTGTGGTGTATATATCTGTGTGTGTGTGTGAGTAAGTGCAGAGACCTACCCGTCGTGGAGAGTCAGTGTGCGCCACAGGCAGCGCCCCGATCCGAAGCGCGAAGGACCGAGCCGAGTCCGTCTCCAACGATCGTAGCAGGAAATTAAGAAGGAAAACTTTCTGACAACTTCTGCAGCATTCACAGGACCGGCGCGCGCCTCACTGTCGCACCATCTTCTTTTTGTTTGTGTGATCGGATAACAGAAGACTGAACTCTTTTTTTTTCCGGGTTGGACGTTTCGGTATTAGAATAAACCAACCCCCCGGATGTGATCTATGCTGCACCTTCCTCCTCCTCCTCCTCCTTTCTGCTGCAGCTGCTCATGACCTTATTGAGGAACAGAAAGCTGAGTGCAACGGGCTTTTCTGCCCATTTTAACCTCACTTTTATTTTGTTTGTTTGTTTTTTTTGTCCCCCCCCCCCCCCCCCAGCATCACTTCATATCCCCCCCCCCCCCTCCAGCACCATAGCCACTTAACTGTGGCTTCCTGACTCCCTCAGCTGGAGGCTTTCATCGGGAACAAGAAACATGACTTCTGATGTTATCTGCCTCCCAGGTGACAGTTTCAGAACTGGGTCAAACTCTCTGCTGAATCAGGTGTTTTGTTTTAAAGCGCTATAAAAGAAGGGCGTACTCACCTGGACAAACAGGAATACACAAAAACGTGGCGTCACATGCATGAAACAGGTGCATAAATGCCAAGACAGAACAGACAGTAGCAGAAAGAAAGTGCGTCAAAGTTTCTTCTGCATCAGGAACACAGTTTAAACCCTAAGGAGACCCTAACCCTAGCCCTGAGCCAAAAGGCCGTCACCCCTCAAACCCTAAGGAGACCCTAACCCTAGCCAAGAGCCAAAAAGCCCTCCCCCCTTAAACCCTAAGGAGACCTTAACCCTAGTCCTGAGCCAAAAGGCCCTCCCCCCTTAAACCATGAGGAGACCCTAACCCTAGCCAAGAGCCAAAAGGCCCTCGCTCCTCAAACCCTAATGAGACCCTAACCCTAGCCAAGAGCCAAAAGGCCCTCCCCCTTAAATACTTGATGCGATCTTGGTTTTGTTCATTTTTATGGTTATATAGCTGCAGGCCTGATGAAATGTCCCTAAAAAAGAGAAGCTGGCGGCTATCATTGTTATTTTTGGCTTATGAAGTTATATTTTTAAGATTTTCTTTTTCGTCTTCCATAAAACTTACTTCTCTTTGTGCAAATATGTCCATGCCTCTTATTCAGGTTCTTCTGGATTTCCTTGCAGTCATATGTGCAACACTTTAGTGAAACTAATCTCTTTGTGGTAACTTTACAGAGTTGTTCTGTGCATTTCTTCTTTTGTGTTTCTTTAGTTGCACTCTTAGTATGTTTTATCATGTTGGGTCACTGACCACCTTGTTTTCTTCACATTAGGTTTATTGTTCGTCTTTCAACTTGGTCCTGTCATTTTGGAAATGTCTTATCTCCAACACTGTGTGTTTAGTTTCTCGTATTTCGTCTCTTTTTGGATATCAGTCAACCGGCCTTTATTCACACAGCAACTCAGATTGCTTTAAATATTCATTAGATGGTCCAAAAGTCAAATACTAAATTAAAAAGATGAGTTTTCACTTTACTTTCACACCCTTGGCTAACCTCAGGTCTTCTGGTTGTTCTCTCCGGAGGCGAGGGCCGTCTTGAGAATCAAGGCCTCGCTGTAGGTTTTCATTTGCATTTTGAAACAATTAACAACCTGGTTCCTGAAGACCTGAAGGTTCATAAAGTAAGAACTGTTCTGAAAAGTATGATGGACTAAAACTGCTTATAAGCTAAAGGATCTTAAAATCTATCCTGAACGCATCAAGTAGCTGGTGTGGAAACTTTAAAATTGGTGCGATATGTACTCTCTCTCTCTCTCGGTCTGGTTTTTGCTAACAAACGTGAAGCTGAATTTTAGAGAAACTTTATAACAGTTTTCTAAGGAACACCTGAAAGAAGAGGATGACATGGACCAATCTGCAAGAAATAAAAGCATGGATTAGTATCTTTATTGGCTCAGGAGAGGGAATATTACTCCAGTTTTAACAATCAGTTTGATATGGCTTTAAAAGCTGAGGTCAGAATCAAAGACGGCGCCTGAATTTTTAGCCCGACTGCTAGGATTCATTCCCAGAGCTTGCAGCTTTGCTTTTAGTTTTTCCTCTCTGAGCTTCAGGACCCATTATTAGGAACTCGGTTTCATCCTGGTCGAGCTGCAGGAAATGATTTGTCATCCACAGCTCGGTAGCTAAGATGCAGTTATAAAAATTGTCAACTGGGCTCGTGTTGTCAGGAGAGACAGCAACATAAAGCTGCGTGTCATTTATGAACATTAATGCTGTCTCCTGATTGTCTGTAATAGGAAACATAAAGGTTAAAAAGTGTTGGAGATAAAATTGAACCTAAAGGATTTTTTTTATGTTTGTGTTGATTAATACACTGTCCTTATTAAATAAACTACATAAACTAAAAAAAAAAAAAAAACAACCTTGTACTGGTTGTCTTTGGTTTGTTTGCAGCTTTTTTTCTGGACATCCTTAGACGTTTTTCTCCTCTTTCAATCATTTAAATTCCTAAGAATTTATATTTTATGTCACTTGAACGTGGTCTTTTTTGGGAGATGAGTTTGTCATCCGCTTCTGTGTTCAGTAAACCTTCCAAGGTTTTGATTACATTTTTGATCTCTAGGGTCTGTATTATTTTTTTTTTTTTTGCAGGTAATTCAGAGGCGAGACGACCTTATGTTGATGCAAAATCTTATTCTTCAAAGTTGACCGATGCTGTCAGACATTAATGTGTCTAACTCAATGTAAACCACCTCCGATTTTAGACTGCTACTCAAAACTCGAGGATTGCTTCACGCTTTTTTTGTCACGTTCAATAGGTAACAACCACATTATGCAACTCCTGAGAGGAAAGGAAAAAATATCTCAGAGGACAAATTGGCCAAACCTCGTTTCAACACTCTACTCGGTTTAATCAGGGTTTTTGTTGCGAGTTTTCACACATGTGCAGCCTTTTATTTGTTCTGAGCTGAGTTTTCAAAGTGCTCTATTTAACACAAACTGTATTTATCGGACAGATTTTTGCTTTTTCTTGTCTCCTTCTTGGTTAGAAATGATACCCTCCTGTTTAGAGGAAGTGGTTGCACGTCATATGACCTTCCTGAGGACAAAGACCTACCTTGCTGATTTCATATCCTGCAGTGACTGCTCAGAATTCAAGTCACATTGCTGCAAGAGGAAGTCTTAAAGTTGCCCCAGACCCTCATGTTCCTGCTGAAAAATCACAAACTGAATTGTTTTAAAGTGCACAATGGTTTTGCTGGTGAATTTAAGGCGCACACAGAAATTGAGGGTTGTGACTGATTTATTCTGAGAGGCTAGCAAGCACGAAAACGGATGATCGCCACGCCGATGACACGGGGGAGTAATGTGGTTTGATGCTGAGGAGCAAGCTGTGCGCTGCAGCACCTACCAAAAACCACACCCAGTCCCCCTGGCTACACCAGAGCAGAGAGTAGGAGCTCTTCACTTTTCACACATTTACTCACCACAAGGTTCACATCTTGCAATCACACGTCTATTAAAAGTACTATTTACATCTTCAGTGATAATAAAAGAAAAGCTGCTGACATGCAGCCTGTATCTGTGGGACAGACCACACTCCTTTTATGCACCACCACAGCCGTCTCAACCACGCTTCTTGCTTTCGGCCCATTCTCAAATCACCGGGAACTCTCTGCAACTCAAACCTTCTTTTAAACTTGGACGGAGAACAGGACCGATCAGGAGGAGGCGGTGAATCCCTGGAGGGGAAGGAAGAGGTGGATGGGGGTGGGGTGGGGGGGAGGGAGAATCAGATCTCACTGCAGGCCACCCTCAGCAGCAGGGCTGTGATCAGTACAACTGGGCTGGAGGCCAAGGCCCCTGCGCTGTTGCCGTGGTGATCCCCGTGGCTGTGGCTCCGGTGGGGCCCGTTGCAGTCGTCACCGAAGCAACACTCCATCTTGGCTCCGGAGCTACTGCTGTGCACCTTATCGCAGAAGGCCTTGTATGTGCATGACTTCATCACGGTGTCTGAAAGATATTAAGATGCTGACTCTGTGAATCCCATTAACAGCTCTTTTTTTTTTTTTTCCACAGATTCACAAAAGCCTGCGATTCCCATGAGCCGCTGAGCTAGTATCCAGCACACATATTCTTACACCAGCACGCAAGTTTTTACGCCTTTTATACTTTAAGTCGAAGACCATCCAACAAGTTCTCACCATTATATTCAGCAGAAAGAGGAAGTTAATCCACACGCATGAGCAGAATTTTAAGACAGACATACACTACTAAAATACTTTGCTTTGTGCAACATAGCTTTAAAAAGCTCCTGCTGTCAATGGAAACAGCATGTGTGCTATTTAAAGTGCCTCTAACTTCTCTAAACTTTAAACTGTGATCTGAACTGGTTGTCAGTGTTGTGCTGACCTCTAGTGAGGCCTTGTGTGAATGTGTGTGTGTTCACTCACTCGGGCCTGTGATGGTGGAGCAGGCATCGGCGTACTGAGGACAGGAGGTGGAGCCCTGTCTGTTGCAGTCGTCCTCACTGGACGCCAGGCATGTGTGACATTTGAGAGCACGGCCTTCGCAGACAGAACAGGAGAGAACACCTGGCTTGAAACTAAGCATGAATATTCACAGGCGAGTGCAAGCACACACACAAACGTTCATGCTGTCCATCAGTTCTCTTGCTCCATTCAGCACAGTCTGTGCACACACACACACACACTATTACAGGTAGGCATAGACACAAAGGTAAAACTGTCCCTTCCTTAATTTACACACAAAGATGTCACACCAGCTAAGAATGTTGACTTGTGCAACATACAGGCTTCTTTAGTCTTTGGTTTTGTTGCTCATTTCCTGTCTAGTCTTTGTGCCTGTCAAGATATTGTTCAAAGTGTGCTTTGAAAAGATCAAAGTAGGACAATAGAGTACAAAAAAGTTACATCAGGGCTAAAGGACTATACAGCAGATGAACAGTATTTGAAAGTCATGTTTTTCAATAACAAGTAAAGATCCACCATGCACTTTACCTGGAACCAACTTATTGGTGCTAAAACACTATACGTGTCAAAGAGCCGATTTAAGAGGAGTTTCTTGCAGAGTCTGTTGCACGTCAGCAAAACACTGGTTCAGAGCCTTTTTATGCCTGAATAATTTATAGGTCAGTTGAGTGGCCTAAACAACAATAAAAAATAGTCAGGTATTGGACTGAAAAAATAGCAGAAAAAAAAACACAAACCAAAGGAAAAACTTTGACCTTCAGAAAGACTGAAAATACGGCTCTTTGGAAACAAAATATAAAGAAACTCGGGGTGGTTTAAAACTTCTGCACAGCACTTTAAAACATTTTACACTATTCCATTTTATATATACGTTTTTTACAATCCTGGAGTCTGCATTCAAGGTAAGAAAACCCTCTATTTCTCTGTACTGAGGTACTTTTTCAGTCTTCTTCCATATCCTGATGATGATTTGAGCTAAAAATGTTTATGTTTTAGAAACTTACTGTGGAAGGCCAAAGAGACGAACACAAGCAGAGCCAAAGCAGTCTTCATGGCAGCCGGCTGACGGGTCAGTGTCTTCAAGAGTCCAGAGAGAAACTGGATGAGAGAGTGATGGATGGGACACGGAAAGGGGGGGGGGAGGATGGGGTTCAACCATGAGAAGGTGTCTGAGGGCATTAAAGTCTTATCCCAGTAATCTCCATCTATGCTGCACAGCCAGCAGCCCGCAGTAATAGACTTAACTGGGTGTGATTTAACAGGGCGACACGGGTACAGTTCAGCTTTACACAGCCGGCAGTCAGGAAACAACAAAAAAGTTCATGCACATGGATGTAAAAACACACAAAAAAGCTAAATATAGTGGAACAAACTATGTTTATTCAGGGAAATGTATGCATATTCACTCTGCTTTCACACAAGTGTGAGATTGTCATTTCTGACCCACAAGTACAAACTTAATACAAGGTGACCAATGTTACAAAACAATATTACATAATATATACAGTAGCTGAATAACAGGAGGTAACATGACATCAGATTGGCACAAATACACTCTGTGGCACATTAGTGGCTCAACAGAACTAAGAACTGAAAACTTTAACGCACCAAAACTCAAACTAACTGATTGATTGGAGGGATTTATGTTAACCTTTACTTATTCTCTTGGATGAGAAGAAACTTTCAGTAGAAAAATGCAAAGAACCAAGACTAACATATTGGCACAAGCTATAATTTTCAGTAATAAAACTGATAAACAGCCACCTACAGTAAATCATTGCAACCCCGGGTTGAGTATCGTGTTTAGTGACGCAAGGAAAAACTATGTTTAAGAAATCAAAGCTGTGGAAATTAATGTGTAAAAACTTTACGTCTTATGGTAAAAATGTGCATCACAATGTGACAAATGTTACAAAGCTGCAATCTCCTGAAGTTAAAAGGTAAAATCTAATCTGTGGACCAATCAGTGACACGATGATTGATTAAAAATAAAACAAAACAACCTCTTTGCACATAGCAGCTCTTGTAAACTGTATAATGGTCAACATCTTCAGTCAAAATATAAAGTCACTCTGATTTGATTTATTCATCCATTTTGCATTTCCAGTCATTTATGATTTATAACATGATTTAGTCAAGACTGTGGGGAGCTGATTTTGTGGATTTGACAGAAACGCTACAGAATGTACAGAGACAGGAAGCTCTCTCTGATTGTCAGAGATTGTCAAAAATTTGTTCAGCTTCTTTAATTGTCCAGAATCCCAAAAGTGTTGTAGTGCTAACCAGCTGAGGCAAATGCTGGAAACTATTTGCAGCAGGCTTCAGTATCAGTGCCAAACCAAATGAGGCCCCCCGAGGGCCTCTGTGCAATCCCCGTCTCCCCTTCTTGTGCAGTTTTACCTCCAAACCTTGACCTCATTCTGGTCCGAACGGTTTTTCCTAAGCTTAGCTCTTTGGGGATAAAATATACACAAAGTTCGTACAAAAATACATTTTACTGATTGTGAATTGGAACAAACTAATTTTCCTTCAAAACCTGTCGAAGCAGAGGCCTAAATGGAACTTCGAAACAAGCCCCAAACAGCGTTTGGTCTGAGTGGAGCTGCCGGGAATTTTTCATTCGAGTCACAGGGGAGTTTTTATGATGAACGAAAGCTCTAACAAGCCAGACCTCAAAGAGATCAAAACGCAAACAAAACAGAAGTGATCACATGTCACAAACACGTAGGGTTCTGGTCACACGTAGTGCAATAGTAGGATACAGAAGTTACCGCAGTCGTCTTATGCAAGCAGGGACGTAGGGCGAGCATGGGGTTACAGTACGAGCGCCGTTTGTCTGGAGGCATGCGCGGGGCGTCGCTACAGACTCTTTCAGATTGAACATCTCAATCTATTTTTCCCATTTTGGCAATCAGCTCATCGCAGATTTTTGTGAGCTCCTCGATCTCTTGATTCTGTAGGATAACCACAAAACAGAATTATATCTTATGCAGAAAAACGATGTTGACTCGTGTGTTCTGTGAAGGATATTTAAAGGGTTTTGTGTAGACTGATGATGAAGAGTCACCTTCTGCTGCAGAGCTTGTTCCAGAGACTCGTTCTTCATCTGCTCCTTCCTCAGGCTGGCGGTCAGCGCCGTGTTCTCCGAGCTCGCCTTGGCACGCACCTGAGCGATCTCCTCATTGGCCCTGACAGACACACACAGATTTAGTCCGTTTTTACACAACAAATACAAGACGTCAGTCTGTTAAGACTTTTCGGTTTAGTCTGATCGTACTTGTCCAGTTTCTCCTCTGCGTGCACTTTTAGCGTCTGATATCTCTGCTCCTCCTGCTTGACTCTGGCCAGATAGTCCTGGGCACATTTCTTCAGCACCTCCTCATTCTGTGTGAAGAAATCAAACAGTGTTCATCTCATTTTCTAACACCTCAGTTTTTTTAATTCATTTTGATTTAAGTTTCTGTTTATCTGTAATATAAACTAACATCTTCTCCTTCTAATGTTTCTGAAGTCCAGATTCACACCTGCCCACCGTGACGCCCTTAGTTCCCTTCTCAGCTGTTTCGAATCAGTGTGAACGTTATAAACTTCAGTATCTGATGGTATTTTCCTTCTTGGTTGACATAGCAGATTCATTAACTTCAACCCATTCCTGTGTATTCACACTTTTCAGCCTCACTCTGCTGTTCTAACAGCTGATCATCTCCACGCTTAAAATCAAAACTTTCTGCAAGTTATTACCAACGACATCTCCCAATGTCGCTTACCTTCTTAAAGCCCTCAAGCGTGCTCTTCATGTTCTCGTAGCGCCGAAACACGTCTGAGAGCGAGCGCTCCACAGAGTTCAGGTCCGCCATGGCGGCCTCCTTCTCCACTGTCACTGCGTGCAGCTCCTTCTGGAAGTTCAGGGTGTTGCGCTGCTCGTCCTCTGATAGAAGAAGAATTAAGAAAGTGTAATGTTTTTTTTTTCTTAACTGTTGCTGTGTAATACAGGATAACTTAGAGTGCTCTAATTACAACAGAACTCGTGTTAAAATATAAACTTTATATAAATTTGATCAGCCTGACCTCAGTTGTAGTTAAATGTATCTGATAATTCACTCACCAATCATTTGAGCAATCGTTTTCTCATATTCTGCAACAATTTTCCTGTAAATAAACATAACATAGTGGGTTTTTTTATTATTATGATTATATCACTGCAATAATACTTCCAACATGATTTAAAAACAGTTTTAAAAAACGCATAGATGCAAAAATATTCAGTGTTTTTACTGTCAAACCTTCACAACACGGAGAAAGTTTCTCTTCCATGACAGGCTGAAAGCTTGCAGCAGCTTGTAATCTCACCTCATCTCATCGACTTCTTGCTTGCACTGCTCGTACTTCTTCTTCCAGCTGTTGACTTCAGCCTCCTTCGTGATAATCTGCAAGGAGAAGCCATCTGTGAGCAGAACTGCGCGCACGAATCGAACTTTATCGGCGATCTCTCCAGCCCGGTGGAGGCTAAGACAAACAGATGTGCACCTCCTCTCTGATAAGGCTGAGAACTGCCTGTTTTTCTGCCTCGCTGATGCAGATGGAATCCAAGACCTGACTTCCCGTTTTCTGCATCTCACTTCCCCCCGACGAGCTCTTCAGCTCGCACGGGTCTTCATACTGCTGAGGAGAAGGAAATCAGTCATTAACCGCCTCCATCTTTTCTCGTGCGCCAAGCAGTCATCAGGGGCTCAACTACTAAAACTTAACTTATGAAGGATTTAGGACAAAAATACATCTTTGTTTTGACAAATATTAACATAAAACCTGATTATTTTTACTTGTTTTTTGTGTCATTCAAACATTTACTCTTGTTGCCACATAGTCTTGTCCTTTAATAGATGTTTTTATAAGTCAGTCCTTTCTCTCCTCCACCCATCTCTCTCTCTCTCCTCTCATTTTGTCCTTCCTTGGATTATGACAGCCTTAATCTCATCTCATGGGTGATAATCTAAATCCATCTGTCACCTGAGAAGATGATGGTAGACACCGAGTGCCTCATGCTGCCTTACAGCTCAATGCTGTCGTCATATTAGATCATATCACATCTAATGATGGAGCTGGCAGTGAACCCAAACTGAGCAGCCGGTTGCACTTTAAACCAAAACAACTCATTTTAGTCATGCATTTTGCTGCCTTATCGTAGGCTGTACATAAAAAACCAGACAGAGGTGAAAAGTGCCTCTGTAACTGTAATGCTGGAACGTGCCTGGACTTGTCAGTGTTTTGTTTTGTCTGGGTTTTTTTTTCCCTCCTCTGGTGGTGACAGTTCAGTCACATAAAAATAAAACAGTGACCCACCTAGTGATCAGTTGTGGAAACTGTAGATTCTCAATCACCCAGGACAAGGCTAATCCTAAAAGTTTCTAAAACGAGGAAACAGGACTTTTGTTTTTGCAGGTGAAGACGTTTTGCTTCTCCTCCAAGGGAGCACCTCAGTGCCTTTTAAAAGCTAGGAACGCCACACTTTTATTTTGACTAGAAAAAGATCCTCAGATTAGAAACAGAAGCCCCTTTAACGACTTTAAGTCCGGTTGCCTTGTTCTTGAAACGCTTAGAAAACGAGTAATCATTATTTTAGGTGTTTTAGTTGAAATGGAAAGAAACAAAATCTTACTCAAGTTTGAAACTTGGATAATAAATAAACTGTGTGAAGCTTAGTTGGTGCATCCTGTATATATAAAGGTAAAAATATGCTGGTGTAGATTCTCAGTCATCCAGGCCATGGTAAATTCAAAAAAAGTTAAAAAACAAAAACAACTGGACTTCTATTCTGTAGCTGAAGACGTTTCGCTTCTCATCCGAGGAGCTTTCTCAATTCAGAAATAGAGTGTGGAGTTGAGCTTTTAAAGCTGAGATGTGATGTAAGCTGGATTGCTTGCAAATTGTTCTCACTCTCCTAACAATGGAGGCTC
>NC_051430.1:17832651-17835361 GCF_001649575.2 Kryptolebias marmoratus | reverse complement strand
TCCAGCTTACATCACATCTCAGCTTTAAAAGCTCAACTCCACACTCTCTATTTCTGAATTGAGAAAGCTCCTCGGATGAGAAGCGAAACGTCTTCAGCTACAGAATAGAAGTCCAGTTGTTTTTGTTTTTTAACTTTTTTTGAATAAAGGTAAAAAGCATTCGTAAGGCAGATTTTGCTTCAGTGCATTTGGTTTCTTTCTGTTGCTGCTGCAATGTAAATTTCCCCACTATGGAACAAAACAGCATATTCTCATCAATTAAAATCTGATAGCGTCTCACCACGGAGCAGCAGTCTGATTCCTCTGGTTTGGATGTCAATTTGCCTTCTTGAACTGGAGAAAAAAAAACAACAACTTTGGGTCACAATTCAGAATAATACGACCAGTAGGTGGCAGTAAACAAAAGGTAATGATGTTGCCAGAGCGGAAGCAACATGACTTTCAAATATAAGTGCCAATGTTTCACCTGAATAACTACAAAACACTACAAGGCTGCAGCCTTTACATTAACTATATTGTTTATTTAATCTTTAAAACTTGTCATAAAGACAGAATCTTGTGCTGGAAGGTTTGACATGACCCTGGCACACCTGAATTTATCTAACAACTTCAGATTTCAACAAGTCAGAGAAATCAAAGATACTTTAAACCCACATAAATCAGTCATTCAATTTAACCAAATCACAAACTTGGGAGCAATAAATCCACAGGTTACAGAAGAGTGGAATAACAATCATACATTGTGACTTCGACCCAAACTCTCCACTTCCTCGGAGCAGCATCCTCGCCTAGAAAAACACTGTGCTCCAACAATCAAAAACAGCTCGAGGAACTCGGATGTTCCTGCTTCAATCGGTCTCCTCAGATTGTAATCTGCCTCATCGAACAATAGGACCCCTGACATCCTGTGTCTCTCCCCCCACCTCCACCTCCAGCATCCAAAACCACAACAATCTACAGCTGAAACCAGAACACAGAACCGTAGTCTCTGCGTAGCTCCATGGCATGACATTTGTTATTGAATTGTTTAACTGCTGTTGAATTGTTCTGTATAAATAGATTAAATACACACACAAAAAAAAACCTTTCCACACATGCTAATCTATATAAACAACCTATTTGAAGAAAAATAACTTTTGGGTCTAAACTGAACTACAGCTGAGATAAAAAAAACAAACAAACAGCCAAATTGAAACCTCAATTCATTTTCAGTTTTAAATGTTGATAAAAGAACTTCCTGAATCAAACAGCTGATTTAAACAGGCCTTTCTCTGTGCTGAACACTTCACACAGGTAACAATTAACGCCCTGTGTGTGTGTGCGTTTGACCTTGATGCTGTCCAGTATTGATTGATCATTGCTATTGTTTGCTCACAGGAAAGCTAATGGATGCTGCCTAAACTAGTATTTTTCTAATCTCTGTGTTCTAAGAGTATGAATTGTGACTTTACTATTACTAAACGTCATTCATTTTAAGATATTTTTCCTGTACTCACCATTTTGGGACTTGTCCGATTTGCCCCCAGCACTGCTCGCTAGCTTCTCCTCATCTGTAGCGTGGCCTCCGTGGTGGTCATCCTTGAACGACAGCAAACTTTATCACCTCTCCGGGTTGTTTGTAGTTAAACAGGACGAATGCTCTCCCATGAGTCAGATATTATACAAACACTGGAGAGCAGAAACAACGAGCTTACCTGCTTGCTTAAGTCCTTCTGCATCTGCTGGTTTTGCTTCACTTTACAGGAGTTCCTGAGGAGACAACATCAGCAGCTCTGTGAGGGGACATGTAAACCGTTTCAATAAGAAGAAAAAAGAAGATTTTAAGAAGCCTGACAGCCAAAACCACATTTGCTTAGTGTGTGCTGAGCTCAACTGTGCTGTGCTAAATTGTGCAGAAGAGAAAGCAGATTAGCGAAAGTGTTTGTCAAATTTGCACAGAGCTTTGGGGAGGATTATGTGGTTTACACAAACATTCTTTGTCCTTTACTTTACAAATATATTCCTCACACCTTTTTCTCCCCCATCTTCACCTTCAGACTGAAACCAACTTTGTGTGAGCCGAACGTGCTTAAAAGCGGAGCTGCAGTTGCAAAGCACACAGTTACGCCGTACTTACAACAAAACACAGAGGAAATGGACCTGCTCAGCAGTCCTGATGCCACACAGGGAGAAGGGAAACAGAATGACATGTTGAGAGAAGACGATGAAGGAAAGGTCACAGAGTGTGACAGAGGTTAAGGTAAACATAAGGTGAGGGCAAGGTTACTATATGCAGGGGTGGAAATTAAAAATTTTGTCCACCAGCCACTCAAATATTTTACCTGCCACTATTTTTTGTTGTGACAAAAAGTTATTTCATATGATGATGATGATGATGGAGGTGGGTGGAAGCAGTTGTGGTGCCCTACAAGCTGAACAACACCTCTTTCTGGACACTGCATGGAAATAACGAGATTTTTCTTCTTTTTTAATTTTAAACCATTAAAAGATGCATATCTGTACATAAAAAAATCACACAAGTGAAATTTATTTCTGTTGAGCATTTTTGAAGTATTTTTTTGTGCTTTTGTAAGTTTTTGTATGTAAGTTGTAATGTTTTTCAGACACTTGCTGCTTTTCAGCCGTCTGAAATAATCGGTTCCCCCTCTAAAACATGGGACAAAAATAATTTACCAACAAGTCCTTAACTGTGTTTATTCCTCTCATCATG
>NC_051430.1:17696011-17832361 GCF_001649575.2 Kryptolebias marmoratus | reverse complement strand
GTCTGTCTGTCTATCACGCTAGCAGAACAGTGGGTTAACTTCGCCAAAACAAGTTGTTTGACCTTTCACGGTCTCCGTAGTTCCCTTGCAGCGCGAGCACAGCGCGGCGGTTACGAGCGTTGAACATGAGCGCGCGCTTTTTGCCGCGTACGCGGCACGGAGACGCAGGGGGAACCGTACCTGATGGGGGAACACGGCTCGACGTAACAGCTGTCTTCCTCCGTTTTACTCATACAAAGACTGAAATGTTCAGTCGATGCTCCTCTGGCTGCTTGGGTTTTTCCTTCACTCGTCTTAACATTTAAAATGATAAAAAAAACTTCTGTTTAATGGCTTTTGTGTCTTACAGCAAATTATAAGCTATTGCCTAAAATGAGTCATCTTGAAAGAACAGCAATGTCACAAAAAAGTCACAAGAGGGCGCCATTTCACAACTTAACCCACTATTGTCATTAAAGAACAGGTTACTCAGCTGAAAACAAAAATAATACATAATCTATCTATGAATGCGGACATTTTACTTGAACAGATTTATACATGAGCCTAAACGAATAAAATCTGACAAAACCTTTCTAAACATCAAAGTGACCAGAAATGAACACCAGTGAGTCATGGCTGCACATGCAGGAGGGGAACAGCTGACAGGCCTTTTAAAGACAACACACCACCACAGTTGGCTAAAATGAGAATACTTTGAACATTTTAGGTTCTTTGTGCACAACAGTGTGCATTTACAAAGCTTTTCTGCAGCTGCAGTAACAGGAAAGGGTTTTTAAATTTAACAATCTGTGGTTGTAATAGTTCAGTTTCAACCTGCGTGGAGCTGACTGGGTTTTGTGTTTGTGTGTTTGATTTCCTACTCACGTGATGACTGAGTTGCTGTTCTCACAGGCCAGTTTTGTGTTTGACAGCACAGTGTCTGATCTCATGTTGCCGTTCAGTAAGTCTGACTCCGCACAAATGTCATGACTAACGGTCAAGTTAGAGTCCGGGCTGGAGTCGGACGTCATTGGGGCCTCGTCATCCACCTCTGCAGGATCAGGTTTGTTCAGCGGAGAGAGGACGGGCAGCGACGGTGGTCGGACAGCCTGAGTCTGAGGCTGGAGGTCATCTTCAAGACCAGCTTTGGGGCTCAGGGTCAGATTGAGGTTTTGATCCAAGCAGAAGCTGCCGTTATTGGGCGAGGAGCCGGTGAGGTTGTTCAACGAGTCGACCTCTTTGGATGGAGCTGAAGATGCATCTTGGTTGGAGTTGCTGTCCCAGATGTGGTTTGAAACATCAGCAGAAACTATGACAAGGAAAGCGAGTTAATTGTTATGGTGACAACAGGAATCCTAAAGTGAATTTTAGTTATTTTTTGTGATGAAATGAAAACTTGTGGTAATAAGTGACTCATGATCTCAACAGCAAAGGTTTGGACCACTTGATGTGTTGTTGAAGGGGTTAAAAGATGGATACAATGATGCAGAAACAACAAAAGCTGTCTATTTCTTTCTCCACAAAAGGAGTATCAGATTCAAAATGTTTTCTGCAAAAAAATGAAGACATTTCTAATAAGTCAGCACTTTCAAAGTAACAGATTTTAAATGGAAATTTGTAAGCATTGCTCCTAGCAGAATAAAAGATCTCCTATGTTTTTCTTTTATCAGGTTTTTACAAATGTTAGGCCTAATTATTAAACGATTGTCAACACATGAGAGTATTTCAATCCAAAACAAAACGGCTCTACAGCTTGTGACTGGCTGACTGTTGAGCAGGTTGTACAAAAACAGGAAAAAGTTGAGGGCTGAACAGCAAAACTCTTTGAGATGAAACTCATCGTAAAGGTCAGCCTCGTGCATTTTTTGAAGGTTCATAAAAATGAGTCTTGATATTTTAATGTTAGTCTTTGAGATCTATCCATCCATCTATATATACACACATCAAAATATATTTTTAGACTATTTCGGAAAGTAAAAAAGGAGAGATAAGTTGCTGTTTCCTGATTGTTATCTGTCAAAACTGACTTACAAACTGAAACAAAACCTCAGACTTTCAGATGAGGAAGCACCAGAAGAAACAGAAGCTGAAACAGTTGAGGGAAGACGAATATCTTCCTCCAATATCTCTGCTAGAATATCAAACTCTTAAAGAGTCGGTCCATATCTACCTTTGGATCTGATCATCATTCAGAGTTGGCTGCTGACTGGTTACAAAAACAACCTTCATTTATTAAGGGAACAAAGGGAACAACTAAAAGGAGTGATTTAAAAAAAATCTAAGAAATCTGGATTTTTAATGAGGACTTTAGATTTATATTCAGGTGTCAAACCATACAACCTTTGAAAAAAAGCAGAGTTTTAGAGTCAGTTTCTATATTTAAACAGGAAACAAGTGGAAAGATGGCGGCACGATTGTGAATCTTTTGCCGGTACCTGTTAGGAGTCTGAACCAGGTGCAGACAGGACCAACAGAGCAAAAATAAATTAACTGTCTTAAATATATTAGAAAGAGTAAAAAATCTATACAGATGTGGTTTTTTTTTAGTTCAAACATTGATCTAATTTAAACTAGCATTAAAAAAAATAACACCCAGATTCCTAAAAACCCACCTCTCCTTGTTTTAGGATTTAAAACGGTTGCTGGCTTCATCCAAGAACAATTCACTTCCTGTGTCCTCACACATCCTGTTACCAGCGAGTTAATGATCACAGCAGACTGGTCTGCACTGAGTCACAATGCTGCTCAAAATAATCACCGCCACACAATAAAACCCACAGCTACACACAATAAACCAACAACTTACCCTACATTTTTAACCTTTCTCCTCAACTCACACAAGATTAGTGAATTCAGCTGTTTTCTACTTTGTGACTTATTACATCATGTCATCCAGTCTATGTAAGTTTATATGAGCTTCGGTACAAAATCTTGATGTTGTCATATTACTAACACACCCTCTGGAGCCGAGAAACAGATGTAGAGGAGCCACACCCAGTCGTGCAGAGTGCACCCCACCACGTGGCCTAGCAACACAAACAACCGTTTATTGTTGTTTCACAACTCCGCGAAAAAGAGGAAAAGGTGACAGAGGGGGGTGGGGAAGTAATACAGAGTGTCAGTGAAACAGAAACAAATAAAAATGGACACAGTCTCGTGTTTCTGCTTCTGTGTCAGAAGGCACATACAGGCAGATGTAGTTGTTCCCAGAAACATGCTGACCCATTTGAGCCATCTAATTATAGAAGAACCAGAGTATCAGTTTCTCTGCACAGTTGATCTTTTATTTATGAAACAAACCCAGATTTTTTTTTTTTTAACTCAGCATGTCAATAATTTAGTGTCGGCAAACTAGACTCAGTTTGGTATCATTTCTCATAAACGGTGGTCGAAACATGTCTGATTTCAAAGGGCTGAGATAATCTAACAAGGCAAACCGATTTCATGCAAATACGACGGCTTACTGACAAAATCAGTCTTTCATTGTTGCTGAAGAAACAAAGTTTGCAAATACAAATGATATTCATATTTCTTTTGCACAGAAAATGCAGTGCAGATCAGATATTACCATGGCAGTGTGTGCTGTTTGGGTCTGTGTGGGCGAAAGCTGGAGAGTTAAAGAAGAGGAAGAGGAGGGACTGGAAATCAGTGAGGCTTTTTGGCAGCTTCGAGGAAGCCTAACCAAAGAGAGCTTGTTTATCCTAATTATCATTCAAAGGCATGGTGCTGGGGAACGACAGTATGCTGCTCTAAGGTTTAATTTGGTCAAGGTTTACTGACAAAAACAAGTGATCAATTTACTGAAGTTTACCATTTTTAGAGACATTAGTTCAAGGAGCACTTCTGCACTGAATGCATCCTTTCATTATTGATAGCTATACTAGGGTTGCATGTTTTCTTTGTGGCTGCAAGTGTTTCATCCTGAACTCAGGTGTGAGTGTTTTTCTGTCTCTGCTCTAACTGATGATGAACTGGAAACTTGACCATAGTGACAAGTTCATTATAGGGTCAACCTGCCTTTTGCCCCTAAACAGCAAGAAAAGGCTTTCCAGCAATTCTCTACAGTGAGTATAGCTAATAGATAAATGGATGGGTGGATAGTTATGAGGCAGCAAACTACTGATTTGTAATGTAAAGTAACAAAGATAATTCTGCTGTTATCAGTCTCACTCAGTCCTGATCCAGATCTGACCCATCAGCACCAACATTACATGCCAAAAGTTCGATATGTGTTACTGTTTTTCTAAAATCTGAAGCAATGTCAACACTGTACTCCAGGAAACTGCAACACCTTGAATATAAGTCCAACAAATCCCTCTTTCAGCCACCCAAGTGTACACCTCCGTGACACCTCTGCAGGAGAACGTTACCTTTCAGCATAGTGACACTGCCACTTATTGAACCTGCAACTTGGACATGTGCGCAAGGATGAACCCGGATCAGTCTAACGCAGGTTCTGCAAGCTGGTCGGTAAGAGCCACAGCCAAAAAGGCAGCAGGCTGAAACCTCTGACAACAACACAAAGTAAGGTGAAACCTACACAAAGTCCATGCCCCAATGCAAAGCAAGCCTACCTTGTTGTTTGCACGTTGACTAACAAAGCCCTAACATGCTCATAAAAACGAGCACAAATACAAGTACTTTGCCTTCTATCTATTGTCACCTGGGACAATACCAAAAACACCAACTTTCAGACAGAAAAAGCCTCCAGTGCAATTTAAGGCAATACTCCTCGTTTAAAATAACTTCTGGTATTAGCAGTTACGCTGCATACTTAGGAGCTCTAACTATTGACAGCTGCCACACCTGAAACCCACCCACTGCTGAGCCCAAATGGTCCAACCTGTTGGCCAAAAACACACAGCTTAAAACCTACCAGGATGAACTGTTTTATGATCACAAGGTACCCTGACATACATGACAGGTGATTTGTATAAATCACCTGTTCCCTGGGCCGATGAAAGATCTGATCCAAAGTGTCTCACCTTTGAGGTTCGAGTTGTCCAGTTGGCCCAGAAGCTCCACAACACCTGGAGACTCAGCCTCTGGAGTCTCAAAGGTCCCCTCGGAGTCCGAACTGGAGATGGGAGAAATACACAGTTATTTAATGTTACACTTACAAAACAAACAAAATATATGGATAAGAAGATGGTTGCTAGAAGTGACGGAGACGAAGAGAATCAATTGCTCGAATATTGCCTAAAACAATCTTAAATAAAAAGGTTTCCTGAAGCTGAAACAACAAAAATATACTTGAAATTTGTAACAGTAAAAAAACCCAACTCAGGCTGACTGGTTGCTCAAACATCCAGATATATAAACATTAAAATGTTGCCCTAATAAGTACAAATATTGCATATACTGATTAGCTACCAATATTAAACACAGACCGAGTGGCTTTCTAATATCCATTTTTTTGAAGGGCCATGTAAACAATGGATTTAAAGTACAAGTCAATACAACTCAAAATAAGCAAGCTGCTTTTATTTTAAGGGAAGTCAGAGGAAGGGAAAGGAGAGGAAGCAAAGCCCTTCGAGGCCACCTGCATCCTTTGCTTCTCAGTAGCTATACAAAGTGTCCCACAAACACAGTTTTTGGCCCGCAGCTCGGGCTGCCTGGACACAGAGTCAAAATTTATTCCCAAACAGTGGAGAAACGAAACGAAGGGGAAAGGCATCAACAGTGAGAGTGTGTGTGTGTGTGTCTGTGTTCACCCGTTCCCAGCCTTTTGAAAGCACACCAAAATGTCCGCACGCTAATGAAAAACAGCACAAGGAGGAACACGGTTGCCAACACACCATCCCTGAAAACCGACACACAGTAACACATTCACACACTCCGGGGCTCTACAGAAGACCACCGTCTGAACCGATCCAAACACAAAAAGCAGCCCCCACACACACCTCCCACTCAGCCACACAGTCACATCCCATTGATGCCCCCAGTGGCTGCAGTTTTGGATGGTTACTTAGAAACTAGAAATGAACAGAAAAGAAGAAGATAAAAAAAAAGTAAAACTCTGGAAAGTGTGGCCTCTCATCCCCCAGCTTTAAGCAATTATTTCCCCAACTGCCCCAGTCCTCCCTCTCTCTCTCTCTCTCACACACACACACAAAACAGGCACACAGTTACATCCTCTGTGCTTGCTAACTTAAAAAGACAGAAAGGATGGTGTGCATAAACACCCATCCACAAACCAGGGAATATTTTGACTTGGAATTTGTTTAAGGCTGTGCTAATCTGACCGACAGCACAGGAAGAATCTGAGAATATATCAGCATTAGTGATTTTATCTGTGTGTGTGTGTGTGTGTGTATGTGTGTGTGTGTGCATCCACCACCTGTCAGAATGATTCATGGGAATTTACTCTCATCATGACACCCACATTTACAATCTATATTTATCTATGCAAGTGGCATCAAAAGGCTTTTCTTTCTGAATCAATGTCTTTTACAGAACCAGAGAACTTTCTGTTCACTTTCACACAATCACACACACAATCACACACACACACATTGAATCTGTGGCCAAGCTCTCTTACTTGTATTTGTCCTCCTCTTTCCTGGATTGTCCATCATCTCCTGAACCTCCGGTCACTGCTGACCACGTCCATTTGGCCCACTGGACCGGAGACAACCAGGACATTTCTGCCGCCCGTCCAAGGCCACTTCTAAGATAAGGATGGTAAACTTCCTTCTTCTCTTGTTCTGTTTATAGCGTCTCACACAGCTTGAAACAGCCTTTTAGACCCGTCTCCTGAATTGCTTTCTGTATGGCAGTCTTGACTTCCTCTTCTTACCTAACTGCTCGTCTCTCCCAGCCTGCTCTGCTGTGTTTCTGACGCTCGTGCGAGAGAAACGTGTCTCTGTGTGCTGCAGCTGCTTCTGTCGCTGCTTTGCTCTTCACAGCACTGACTCACACGCTGCAGATTACTGAAGCATCAGCAGTCGCTCCTCCTCCTCCCTCCCTGCGCTCTGTCTGGGAGGACGATCAGCTGGGTAACACACATCAGCTCGCTCTGCTCCCTTGCGTTATGCCAAGTTGGTCGCTTTTCCTCTCCCAGTCCCAAATACTTACACTCAGGATCTAACAATTGTTAGGTGGGGAAACGGTTCCTGTTTTAAGACAAAGGGAAAGTCTACCAGACATTTGCTTCCAGGAAAGCAGGGGAGTGGAGAGGAAAGGAAGGAAATGTGGAGGTGTACGGCAACATTTCATGATCTAAAGAAGTCTGAATTCATCCTACTGCAAGATCTAACATCTTTAAAAGTATGCCTTCATATGAATTTCATTAAAATTATAATACTACTATACAAAATTCTGCCAACTTTCCAACTTTAAAGGCACAGTCTTCTTGCAAGTCGACTAAGTTATTGTTTTCCAGACACTAGTTTCACTGACATTTGATGAGGTATTCTTAGGGTAATCTGACATGTTAACAGCTTGTTTACTTGGCAACAGAGCCAGCTGGCAGCCATGACAAAGAGCTTCTTCAAAACTGAGCAATTACTGTCTGCTTCTTTTCTCCGGATGAGCAGGAGAAAGCTAAACAATGATTCCTTTAATCTGAGATGATCCAGTAAAGTCACGAGGTGTAATCAAACAAACTGAGGATCTATTGTTCACTAAAAAAAAAAAATCCAGGCCAGACAAGAACCAATCAATACAAACAAATCCAGATTCAGGGGTAATGATGCAGCTGCCCATCTCACAGGAAGTAATAAGCTCTCATCCCTGTTCACATGCGTGCCTCTGAGGCTGATCATTACTGGCTTATGTAACTCTGAGACCAGGTTTTTACATTTACACAACTCTTGTTCCCACACAAACACAGAGTATCCAGGCGAGCTGAGAGCCGTTCTTTTAAAAAGACATGGAGCATGACTAATCTTATAACAGGAGGATTCAGGCGCTGAAGAGGTGAACGCAGCGAAAACGTGGAGCAGTTTCTCTTTTTATGCTCACAGATGCACTAAAGGAGAAACGGGAGCTATAATACCTCACGTGGCTCCACACAGACACATATGGGCAGACAGAGGAGAAGGCATGCCTCGTCACACACCGGTGAACACAGAAAGAGAGGCTCTGTTTAATGTCAGGGAGTGAAACAGAAAGATCTGCACAAATTACAAGCATCAAATAAAAGGAGTATTAATTATAATCAGGGATGGAAACACACAAACTAAAGTAAGTGTTGGGTTAAGATTACAATCTCAGACCTTTGTTTGTGTTTCTTTAACATTCCTGTCATTGTCTTCTTTCTCTCAAGTTCCCTTATCTGTCAAAAGAAAACCAAACCTGCTACAAAAGAAAAAAAAAAGATATTGGCCGGGAGCCAAAAAGGCAACTTAATGAATGAAGGAAACCCAACCGTTTTAACTGACAAGACCTGAAACTATAAACCAGCTCCCGATCAGGCACACAATGTGTTTTAACACTTCCTTTCCTGCAGAAACAAGCCTCCAAACTAACAGAGAAGACTATGAAAAAGAATGGCTCTTATGTAACACACTTAAACCACACACATTTTAGAAATAAATCCACACATGAATCCATAAATAAACCAGGCATGCTATCTTAGCACACAGAGTGGCTAATATAGCAGAGAAACATGCCGACAATATTTCTTTAAATACACTTAATCAGCTAATCCTGCAGGAATGCACATCCCCAGCCTTCAATTAGATCCTGACTGATAGCAGCATGTGTGGTTATGAGCCAAGAATAAAACCAGGCATGGTAAACATGTCAGCCACAACAGAGGGAATCTGATGCTTGTTGTAATAACTCTGAAAGTGGGAATCTGCAAAATATGTCCACTGTTTATCTCCAATGTTTCTAATCCTGAATCATAGTTTCAATTATATTGTTTCTCCGGTCAAAGGTTCCCAGTAAATTTCTTGGTAAACAGCTTTGAATTTTAGTCTCTGACTACATGAAAACCTTTCAAAGAGGTGAAATCTTGTGATGAGACTGTCATAAGGTGATCTTCCACATTTAGGAGTTTAGGTGTGAAACTACTACCATTTTAAAATAAGTTTTAAAGATGATAACCATGTTCACCATTTCTGATCAGATTTTTTTGTGTGTGTGTTTCTTACAGGTGATGGATTATCACATCAGTGTTCTGCTCAAAACTTTGAGTCTGAATCATAAACGGTAAATAAGACCAAACATTACTGCAGAGAAAGAACAACTCCACCCAAGCCAGCTGTATTTTGGCTTTCCCAAGTAGGACAACACACATTGGTGAACCGCAAAAGCTTTTGAAGAGTACCTTGAACAATACTACTAAAAGCCAAGGGTTAGACACTCCCTCTAACCTGCCAAGACCTCAATTCATCCACAAGGGCTGATCCTAAAAACTCCTGAAAACTAGAATATACTGCTGCCTTTTAGTGTTTGCATTTATGTATTTATTTACATTTCATTATGTGCTACAAATATGACTTGTAAGTATTTGTGTGTTCAATGTTTCCCCTTACAAATTTCCTCTAGAAGATAATGCTAAGTTTGTAATGTTTGGTGGTTGGTGAGGTGGACCCAAGAGAGCAGGAAAGCAGGCTAAACGTCAAGATTATTTAGTAGAAACAAACAAAACCAGAAGTGCAGGTTTAAAATGCATGTGCACACACACAAAATTTAACAAGAGACTTACGTACAAGGACCTGGCAACAAACCGGAAAACTGAGTTTAACTTGTCCAAGGAGAGTTGATTACTGAGTCAGAACAGCTGGGAAAATCACAGATGAGTGACAGGTGTGTGTGTGTGTGTGAGCGAGACGGGTCAAAGGAGGGAGCTGAAGAGAAAACACAAACTTATCACTCCCAGGCTGTACAGGAGCTGTTTCACATGAGCTGAAAAAAGTGTGGCGTTCTTCCACTTCAGCATCAGTTAATCTGACATCGATCTCGTTTTGAAGAGAGTGGTGGGCGGGCGCTCAGCAGGATAACTTCAGCCTGATATGGTGTTTGTGGAACCCATTAAGCTGGGATTCTCTAACAAGCCAATGGACAAACCCAGCTTCTTTGTCTTATCCTGGATTAATCAATTCTGCTTTTGTTAAACAACCGAAAAACAGATGACTATTAATATCTAACAAACTGGAAAGACTGGCAGAAATAAACAAGCCTTAAAGTTAAAATTGATGACTTAAATAGGTTCTCTCTTCAAGACAGGTTTAGGTTTTTATCCGCTTGTGTAGATTGAGTCATCCAGGGCGTGGGGATCCTAGCAAGTTGAATCAAAAACAACTGGACCTCTTTTGATTTTTTAAGACATTTCACTTCTCATCTGAGGAGCTTTGACTCAGTTTGCCGTGACTACAGTTTTAGATCCACTGCAGGAATTAGCAACAAGTCATCTCTGTGAGCTGCGATGAGAAAATCTGACTTATTACCAGCATACCTTTTCCCCAGCCAATGTATTAATAGAAACGATAGTAGACTGCATTTAAAATGAGCCCACAGAGGGAGCAGCTAAAATTAACCTCTAAGCACCTAAACAAACACAAACAAAAATAAACGGGTTTGCAGGCTGTGTGGCATGGAAGAGCTGTGGTTAACGCTGGTGTTTTGTCAGACCCTGTCTGCTGGTTGGCTTACTTCAGGGTATCTGCAGAGAGGTGTTTTAATAACCTAGGTCAGTTCAGGGCATGACCTGAGGCAAGACTGTACCTAAAAAAGGGGATCATTAACTCCATGACTGAACTGAGGTGCTGTATTGTTGTGTTTTAGCCAAAACATATCACAGATGTCCAATTAATACACCAGGAAATCATGTTAAAGGTGAGAATTTTGAGTCCCTCAGAGAGAAATTGTCTTTTTACTGTCAAGAAAACAAAGTTTTACAAAATTACACTTTACAGATAGTTACTTTTTAATGTTTTATGTAAATAGTCAAAGAGCAAACATATTTGCTCCTAACAGGTTGTTGGGTCATAGATAGGTGGATTTACTTTATGATGTGGCTCCATCCGGTGGTTAATATTGGACTTGCACTCCTCTTCAAAGCAAAATAAAAGAACAGATACAGATACAGACATCAGTTTACTAAGATGAAAAGGCCCAAAGATAAAAGCAGTCTGTGAGAAAAACCAGAGGAATCAGAAGTCTGATGTCACCTCTGGGAGCCTAAATTAAGATGACAGGAAGTCTGATATCACCATGGCAACAACAGAGGAAGACGAGAAAGTATTAACCTGTGTAAATATCAATAGAGACTACATCCAAAAATAGGTACAAAAGAGGTTGGTGGAAATGCAGCTTGGTATTATCCAGACAAAGCAGGCTCACCGTTAGTCTGCTGAACGACTCAGAGATGTTCCTTTGGGGTTTAACAGCAACAATAACACTGCTGAAGTCTCATTTTATTATAGAGAACATTCAGTTATCTGCAAGCAAAGCAGAAAACTATCAGCGTACAAAGTTAGACTCGGTGAGGCTGAGGCACTCAGCGTGACAATAACATAACCAACAGTGGCGTAGAGAAACAAGAGGAAGAATGAAGCGTTGGGAGGAGGGATTAACCCCTGAGGACCGATGTAGAGACACCAGCAGAGCTATTGTTCATGATCATAACAGGGCCATTGTACACATGTCACACACACAGATGGCACACCCATTACTCATTTACTTTGTAATATCTTTATCTTTTATTTCCATCTAATCTAGAGTTCAAGTCAGGCCAAGTTTTCCTTTATTTAAATGCTCATTACAGAAAAATGTATTTGTACTAGCATTTGCAAATACTCAGCTCTGAGTTTCACTTTAATGCTTGAAAGCCTTTTCAGTGAAGGCTTGTGCACTATTAAAAACATTCACTGTTAAATCTTGTCCTTATGTAGCTGTATTCATGTTTCTTTAGAAAATAAAAACAGTACCTCATCGGCCACAGGGCTGAAGTTAAACCTCTACAGAAAGTAATGTTCTCCAAATGCAGGTCAGTCTGTTTCCAGCTGGGTGACTGTGCGGATGTTCAGCTGCACGTCCAAGACTGCTCCAGTTAGGATTTAAAAATGGATGACTAAGGCAACTAAAATTAGTCCACAGGCTAAAGATGCAATCCTACAACACAGGTCGGTTACACAGTTTTCCCACAAGGGGAGGACCGCGACCCCCTCCGGGCCGAACACCGAACACAGATGGACAAAGATCTTTTTAAAGCATCACATTATCAACATGGATTGCTTAAATGTAGCATTGTGTTTGTTTCTCCTTCTGAGCTCAGATCTTTAAAGCCTGCAGGCTCCTGTCTTGCGCCGAAGATCTCACATCTTTAAAAAAACATTGGTCTCAAAATAACATCTGCTGTTTTTTGATGACTGGAAGAACCAGGAGTTTAAGAAACAAGTAGCTAAAACTGCAAAGCCATCACATTCATGTGCACAGAGAGAAAATCGTTTACTACACAGGGCTCCTGGGAGCTTTTAAAAAAGGTAATAAAAAAGCATCAGGGAGGTCACATGGGGAGCACTGCTCCCCTCAACAAAAGGGTCAGAGGAAAAGGAAATGAGGAAGAGTGGTTGTTAGGCTTTGATGAACGCCTCGGGATCACATCCTCATTTCCTTTCCTTGCATTTTGTCAAGATCTCTGCATGAATAAAACAGAACTCTGTGGTATCTGCTCAGCCAGAAACAAACGGCACAGTTTGTACGATTTAAATCCCGAATTAAGGTCACAGCTGCATAATTAATATCTGAAAGCAACATTATTTCTTCACTACAAAAGCTACATGAGAAAAGTCAAAGGAAGCCAAGGAAGGTTAGGACGCTCTTAATTCATTAGCTCATCCTTATTGCAACGCTCTGCTAAAGTCATCAGCTGAAACACTCCTCTCTTGTCCTTTTCCTCTCTTTATATTTGAATAACCAAACAGTATTCAAACTAGCAGTCGGCAGAGGCAGAGAACAGTGTGGTGTGATGAGCAGGTAAAGTCCATGACCTCCAGCTCCTTACCTTCCATTCCTCTTCTCCTGTAAATCAAAGCCACAGAGCTCTCAAAGTGGAGACATGCACACAAACATGTAAACAATGACAAACAGGGTCTCACATGCTGCTCTTCTGCGGAGAGCCAATCGATCCTTTCCTGCTTTGGCTGAGGGAGCCCCCCATGGCAACAGCTGAGTCCTTGTTTGTTTCAGGTTTGTCCCGGACACTCTCCTCCTCCTCCTCCTCTTCCTCCTTCAGCCCTGCTTCACCGCAGCATCACGACCCCACGGTGTGCCACAGGGTTCATCCATCCATCCATCCAGCCTCCCTTCTCGTCGTCTCCGTGAACACTCTGCGGTATCAGGAGTACTACACGTGAGCAGCTCTGGTGACAGTCCCGCCTCCTCGCTCTACTTCTCAGCCTCCATCACCGTCCTCTCTTTCAAACACACACACACACACACACACGAGAAACAAATTCCATCCAGACTGCACTCTCACAGAGCAAAAGCTTCAGTTTGAAAAGAAAAAAGAAAATTCAGATGTGCAAGGGGGGTTGTTTCTAAAAGGTCACACTAATCTAATCTCTGTGTGTGTCATGAGGGTATTTGGCAGGCTTTAGAGTATTGTTCAAGAGTGAAAGAGACTCTTCTATTGTTAGATGAACAGATCTGGGATCCAGCAGGGAGGGAGAGATGCAGGGGGAGTTGGCGGGATAAAACACAGCACAACTTGTTCCCACTACCTGCTGTGACCCAAAACCCACGACACACATCTCCTGCACTCAGTTTGTTCACATACTTCACTGAGGTTTATCAAAAAGACACATTTTGTCAACTTATTACCAACATAGCAGGGACGCTGTGGTCCCTTTAAGGTGACATCAACAAAAGGTTTTCAGCTCTGCTGCTATTTTGTGAAATGTTAAAAAGTAAGTTTTTGTAAAACATTTGTTTTGTTGTTATTTTCCTGAATGCTTCTGTGTTCTGTTTCAGTGTTTCTGAAATTAAAACTATTTTTTATTGTTGTCGTTTCTTTTAATACAGTAAGTTAAGCACCTTGGGGCTAACGTTAAACCCAAACCTGCACACGCATCAAAACACGAGGTCAAATTATTAAATCTATGTGAGAAAAACGTTTAATCCAGGATTCAACTCAATTATCATGTTTCTCAAAACACATTTTAAAGTCTTTAGATGTTCTACTAAATACTATGATACTAACAGACAATGAAACAACTAAGCACACGGGGCAACGACAGAAAGGCACTGAAATTGTTACACCTCAGCAGCTGTTTGTGAAGTTTGTCGATTGGAGCTGCCATTAAAAAAGCAGCCATTTAGCAGCTTCATACTTGTTAGCACACTGTAGCTTCAATTATACGCAAGTCTCACGTTAATGTTAGGCAAATGATTTAAATAAATTTTAAAAAATAAATGTTATTGGGCAAAATGTTGAGCAAAAGTTGCCTTCAAACGTGAAAGTTAAGTTACCCGCCACCTGCAAAGATGTTCTTTCCCTACTGCGCACGCTCCATTGATCATTAGAGATTAAAATGTACATTTAATAAATCCTTCACTTTCCTCTGTATGTTTTATAGCTGAAGACTTTTTACGAAGCCCAACACAAAAGCTATTGTGAGGGCATGACCCCTTAAGGGGCTTTGTGACAAAAGGCTGGACTAATAATACTCCAAAACCCTAAAAATCCAAGAGACAACAGGACTGAAATAAGTATTTTATTTTGGCACATAAAACATGATACCACTTTTGTAAAGTATGCATTTAGAAAGAACCTTTTTTTGTTGTTGTTGTTTAGATCAGCACATTAATATGAAATGCCTCGTGGAAATGAGAGGATGTCAAGGATAATAAACTCCTGCGGTTTCTTTTATGACAGATGCAATAATGAGGTTCAAAGCAACATTGTCAGGGTAAATCTGTGCATTTATATTGGACAAAAAAGGATCAATCCCAACCGGTTTATTCATTAATTGCTACACAAAATGATGTGAAACAAGTCGTTTAGAGCTTTGGTGGAGGGCTGTAGTTTCCTAACTGTGTATAACAAATAAGTCCTATATACTTAAATTACCAAAAAAAAAAGTTCAAACTGCTCTGAGAAGCTTAAGTTGCTGATGTACAGAACCAAGTTATTCTTTTATAACACTGATATACCTCGATTATTTATATTCATTAAAGAATAAAAGTGAATCAACTTTGGAGTAAATATTTCTAAATAATTTGTCAATCTCCTGAAAGTCATCTTTATATGAGAATTCTCTATACTGAGTCTTAAAAAAATGACGAAAAAAAACTTTGCAACAAAACCTGTTTTTAACTGTTTTCAAAAAAAAAAAACTTTTATTATACATAAAAAAAAACAAATCAGAGAAATGAGTATGATGTGGCCCTGTGATGATATAAAAACAGGGGATGTCCACATTAGAGAGAATATAGAGAATATAAACTTAAGCAAGACAAAAGTTTCAGGCAACGGTAAACATAAATAAACAGAACTAACGGCATAAACTTAAAAAGAGTTTACATACTTTACACACTTAATAGTGCAGACAACCCTGTTGCCCGTTAGTGAGTTTCTTTACTTCTGCTGCAACAAGTCTTAATCAGGATTATTTTAGTCAACTATGATTTATATGATCAACAGAACACACTTGTTACAGATTTATTAAAGCTCTGATAAAAAGGCAAAGTTAACACCACTTTGTTGAACACTAAGGACTATGAAATGAAAGGAGAAAAAACATTAATACATTATTGCACAAAGTTACGACTGGCAGCTTTGGTTATCAAGTTGCTTTAGTGCAGGAGGAGGAGAAATACATCAGCCTTCACTGAAACTTGTAACAGACAAAATACCAACCTTCATTTTCCTCATCAGAGAAAAAAAATACTTCAATTAGTTCTTTATAAAGGACTCATCCTAAATGAAGAATTTACTTGGTTACTATAACAACTGTAAAATTTTAAAGATTTGTTTCTTTTAAATCAGATTGTAATTTTAAACCTTTTTTTTCCTATGACGCAAAGAAATACCAACTGAAAGTTAATTTCAGTGACATGTGGTGCATTTTCCTAAGTAATACATATGAGCACAGAAGGAGTTTTCTAGTAATTACAATCTTTTGTTTCCCTCCCCAACATAAGCTCGGGGAAGGTGAGAGTGCAAAATAATGAATCAAAAAAGTGCAATTAGGAGTTGAGCTGTCGTGTTGGATTGGACCTTGAAAAACTATCAAAACTTCATTCGAAAAGCCACCGCTCCCCAAAATTAGGTTTACCAAACACGTTTGAGCCAAGGTCACCTGACCGTAGTTAAAAGGTCTCCGGTGTGAACAGAGCCGGGATCGTGGCGGCCGGCGACACGCGGACAGTAAGGCATTCAGGAGAAGATCGTCCCACCTCTGGCTCTGTCAGTCATCGTTCATTTTCAGGTTCAAGTCATGAGAACAAATCTACATCCATACAGATTTAACACTGCTGTGGCTGCTCCAAAGCCACACCAAGCTTGTCGTAAATTTCCTTCAGGAGCAGCAGAGCTGTGTCCTCCGATTCCCTGACAGACAGAAATAATCTGTTAAGAAAAACCTAAAAACATTGAAAACAAATGAAAAATGTAAGGAATTGAAATAGAAGCGTATTTTCTCTGTAGATAGGAATAACTCACCAGTAACAAAGATGAGACTGGATGGCAAACAAGTACTCGTTGAAGCTCTCGATGGGTTTTTCCTGAAGCACAAAGTCGATCCGTCGTCCTCCGTTCAGCATCCCCATTTTAATCTCAGGCTGCTCCGTCTGCTCTGCTGACTCTGAGGACTCGGCCTCCACATCTGCTGCTGCTGGAACTGAAGTCGGTGACAGGAGAGGCCGTTTGAGCAGAAAACAAAACAATGACCGGCAGCAGTTATTCAGTGAACTAAAATCAAGTAACAGGAAGGAAGAGGTTGTTATTTCCAGTAATTACCATTCAAATCAGGTTTAATTCTCTGCTTGTTTTAGGATAAACTAGGATTATAAATTGGCATCGCAATACTTGATTCAATTCCTGTACTTGTGTTGTTATTATCTGAACAGAAACAGTCTGCATACTGTACAGTCCCAAAATGTGTTAAAATAATACTAAATAAGAATCACAAACACAACAATCACTGGTTAGGGAAATTTATATTTTAGTAAGTAATCATCCGTAATAATCCAGGAAATAAAGAAAGAAATACGAGTGGATCTGTAAAAATTAAAGTAAATTTGAATAATTAGTAATTACTTTGATTTAAAAAAAATGTGGACATGAAATTCAAAGGTGCATGAAATGTGTGAAGAATTATTCGTCATCTGGGAAAGTATAAAGAGGAAATGCTCTATGAAAAATGACTTTGCTGTCCTTTAAAGAGCCATCTCTTAAAGACTCTGCAGAAACACAATATACTTCAGATGTACGGGAAGTAGTGGCTTCGAATTCCAACAGTAATAAAGAAAAGTCATGGGTTCAAATTAAATTATATTGTGTAACATTTTTAAAATGAGAACCTGAAGTTTTAGGTCTAAAAGACAAAAAAAAAATAAATCTGTTCTCAGAACTTTGTGTAACCTTCGAGTAATTTAACAAGCTGACAGATTTTGTAATAACATTACAAGATTTGCACCAACATGTAGATATGATAAGTGATTTTTTTTTTTTTTTCATTAGGTACATTAGTTAAGGTTTTGCCTACAGGTAAATTACTCATGTTAAACCTCCACAGCGTTCCTGCTGGAGCTTTGTGCTCGGCTTGTACAAAAATGTGCCGTGGGCCACATGTCCAAGTGCTTCACATGTTGATGATCAGTGGAGCGTTCAGTGAATTCAGCCAATCAGAACTTCCAGCAGGACAGGGAGGAAAGGGCCCGAGGGTGGTGTCAGTAAATCAAACGTACACTTGAAATGATTAAACATTCAGCAGGTGGTAATGGTGTGAGGCATGGGGAAAGGTGACGCAGACGAGCAGTCAGAGCCTGAGGCAGGAATGACACAGATCCCATAATATTTGCTTTCTGAGAATCTGCCAAAGTCAACCATTGAAGCTGAGCAGAGTGTTTTTCCTGTAGCAAAAGCAAATATTGCAGGGTATCTTACGGTTTAATCATGGTAGTAGTATTTCATTTGTTTTCTGTGTGTCTGATTGAAATAAGTTTATTTCCCAGGTCATAGTTGGTGCAATTAGATGTAAAAATCTAAAAGATGCATTACTGAGATTTACTGAGATTCCTTTAAATAAACTGGATTATTAAATTATAACTACAGTAGTAAAATATTGCTAATGTTACAAATTTTCTTAATTCATTCCAGTCTAACCTCTATCCTTGCTTACCTTTCAGGTAATGCTTATGAAGGGCCATGGGCCACTCCAGTATTTTAGTCCAAAAATCAGCACTTTTGTCCTCCCCCTTAGCAGCAGCTGTGTCTGCCGCTGAGGCTAAAGTTCAAGGTAAATTGGTAAGAGGCGGGAGAAGCAGTAAGAAAGACCAGACAGGAGGTGGGAGGAAGCGACATGCAAGAGAGGTGAGAGGAATAAGAGGAATGCAAGGAAACTGGGTTAGGTTTACTCCTGTGCACATTCTCTCCCAGACAAACAAACAGCACCCAAAAATAAACAGACAAATACAGGAACAAGACCTTTCCTACCTTGTGCCTCCTGATCCTGAGCGTTTCTGTCATTTGTAGCTCCACCCTCCTCCACTGGAGGCAGTGCAGCAACCGGTAGCCTAGTAAAGGACTGCCATGCTGTCCGTAAGGATCCCAAAACATTGTTCTTCAAATCCATACTCATCCGGGTCAAGCTATCTTTTAATTCTGCAAAGAGAAAAAAAAGACAACGATGAATAACAAATGAAACATCCCACATCAGTAGAATTGAACAAAGTCAAGCAAAGAAAAACAATCATACCCAGATGCATCCTCTTTCGGCCTTTGTGGTGAGGTATTAGCATCGGCTCTACATCCACCTCCGAAACAATCATGGGTTCTATCCGATAGGCAACAGGGTCATACTAAACAGGGATTAAAGCAATAACAAATAACGTCTTGAAACATTTAACATATAAAGCATGCAACAAGTAGTATTAAAAGAGGTCCACAGGAACCTACAAATGCTTTAAGTACTGTTAAGTGACGACTCACTGGATGGTAGATGTTGTAAAAGCTTTTGCAGGTTGGGAAGGAGTAGTTTGGATCGATGCGTTTAAGTCCACGTACAGTCAGGAACATTCCAATAGGAGAGCCAAAAGCAAAAAATGTCTGAGGGTGGAATGCTAGCTGAGGGTAATCAATGGATACCTGTGGAGAGGACGTATCAGTCAGAGGTGTGTGCTGCTTTATTTGTTCAAGTGTAAATAAAACAGCTGCATGTCTATGAGCACACGTAGAAAACAGATGGACTCCTTTCATCTCAAGTGATATAAGTAAAGAGGACAATGAGGAGATGACCACCCATGCAGGACAGATACAGATGTATGAGCACAGTTACAGAGTGTGGCTTTGGGTTGCACATCTTAGTTTTAAACAGGACAGAATGTGAGGAAATCGTGAAAGGTACTCTGTTCAGAAAGTTGCCACTTCAGTTCAATTGCCAAGAGAGTTCTTTGACCAGACTGCACTGTATGCAAAGACAAACTCAGGTCAAAGTGAAAGGGACAAGGCCTGAGAGAAAGTGGACACCACGTGAGACACACCTGTCCCTTGGCTATGCCTCCACTGGTCTGTCCAGGCAAGCAGAGGGAGTGGAGAAGCAGCAACAGTGACGCACCATAGCTTCACCTCCCAAACACAAATCATCATATTGGGTTTCTGAAAGTGTGCATTACCTGTCCAATGCCGACATCGAAGTATTCATAGTCTACTGCACTGGTGACAGACTGCTCTCTGTGGAAGTGCGACTGCTGGGAGGTCGATCCTGGAGACTGGTTACCATCACCGGTCCCATAAGGTGGAACTTCAGACTCCTGTCCTTGCTGCACTGCTGATACCTTACAGTCCTATTGAGATAAATGTAAGATTATTTAATCAGCATTGAAAATACATATTACACTTAGAAAGAAAGCCTAAAACATAAAGACAACTTTATCAAATAAACTGTTGTTTACAAGATGAAGAGAACAACCATAGTTGCAGTTTTTGGAATGAGAAAAATTCAACCCAAACCACAAATAATCAAAGTTAAAGCTGACCTCAGGAAGCCATTTTCTCTTGATGTAGTTCAGGATCTTCTTCCGAGGTCCAAGCGGGATTCCTATGTCTCGAAGATCACTGTCCTGGCAGAGAGCCTAAACAGTGAAAAAAAAAAAAAAAAAGACTATTCAGCATACAAAACCCTTATTTCCTAACCCTTTAATTTCAATTATACAGTACAAAAAGAGTTGGGGTTTTTTTTTTGGTACACGATTATAGATTGTGCATGTGATACCAGTGATTCCAGGTCAAGGTTTTCTGCCTGCAGAGTGCTCAGATACTGCTGAAGGCCCAGTCTGATCAGTGTCTGCTCCAATGTGTCGCTGTTCTTACTGGATAGCTCTCCAGAAGGTACCTAAGGCATAAAACGGTGCAGAATTAGGCATTTTTCTAAATATGAAAAATATGCACCGTCTTCATCAATCCACTAACGGTGTCATTTAGTGTGAATGTCATGCTGTACCCCCTCTCTTGATCTGGATCCATTCCTCTGATTGGTTAACAGGTCAAAAAGGATCAAAGAACCTGAATAAGGGACAAAGCAGAAGATTTAAACTGTGCACATTAATGTTCTGCTGGCTTGAATGTGCCTGAGTTTGCACAGCTCTGACCCAGGCTGTGTCCCACCACAGAAACCGCCCCACTGAACTCCGGGTGGCGCTGCTTAAAGAGGGCGTGCAGCCTGTTGATCTCCAAGGCCACCGTGTCCACTATGGTCTGACAGTAGGTGGGGCTGTTGTAGAAAAATAGGTCCAACAGCGTGTCGTTGGTGAAATGCCTCAGCCTGCTGATGCTGGGCAGAGTGATCCTCTGTATGTCCCTGAAATTTGGTGAGAAAAAAAAAGAAAGAAAAACAAAAGGCATAAGAGTTTAATTACCTTTATGAGTTGATAAAGACAAAAGTAGAAGTATAGGCTCTCTGAGTCTCGTCGCACTTACTCGTCCACACCAGTAGCATCTCCGTGCAGAGCGCTGTGCCAGTTGACGGGGAGGAACTCCACTCGGCCCACCTGGCCATCCTGCTGAGCCCACTTGTAATGTGTGGCCAGGAGGGACAATGAAGCACTCCTGAAGTCATTTACTGAAGACAAACAAACCAGACGGACTCATTAATCCGCGTAGCTGCATTTATATATAAACATATGAACTTGCACACTTACCACACTGTATAATTGATCTGAAGCGCAAGTCACATGCAGGGCCAATGCCATGCACCATAAAAACCAGGTGGTCCACATTCTCTGGTTCACCTGGAAACAAATTCATACAATGAACTTAGATTGTTAACTCTGTTTTTTTCCTTTAATATAATTATGAAGTAAAAAAAAACCACATACCGTCAGGTATTTCTACAAAGATGTTATCAACTCCCCTCTTGACTGTGCGAGGTCGTGTCTGCTCTGAGGGGGAGGAAACCCAATCATCCTGCAGTCCTATTGGCTGATACTGCATTATCAGCTGAGGAATGAGCAGAAAAAAGAATAATTAAGCAGCTTTTCTCCTGATCAGTCATACACAAAGTTTCAAAAGCACACTTCACCTTAGGATTATGCAAGATGACAGTCTCTCCAGTTGGAAAGTCTAGTTTCCGTTTCCATTCGTCCAAAGTCACAGCTATCATGTAGGCTTCCTGAAAAGTCAGCATGAGTGAGCAATAATATGTAAAAGACTCAGTGAAACGGGTAAAGATAAGAAGAAAACAAAGATAATCTACAGGGAAAACAGCAGCATGACATGAAAGCCAAGTAGCAGGATGAGACCACCTCCAGCCTTGTGCTGAAATCCTCGGAGTAAGGCATGAATCTGGTGTCCTTATCTCCTTTGTAGAACCAGGTACAGCGGCGGACCTCAGTGGGAGCCTGCTCCCAATACACGGCGTAACGCTTCCTCTCTTTAACATGTACATCATAACGCTCCCCATCCACTGCAACCACCACGTCTTCCTCCTTATTTCTTACTGCAAACAGAAAAAAAAGGTTAATCGTCTAAATGTTGCATCTGAAGGTTTTTAAGGAAAAAATTAGTACTTTGGTGATCTCATCTGAAAATATTCAAAATAGGACTGCTGAATATGTGAGGGATAAACATCAAATTGTTTGTCTTAGTAAATATCCAAGGCTTGGCCATAACGCTATTAACTGTGTACCACTGCACCACTCCTGAACTGTAATACATATTGTGTACAAAGTGATGCACAAACTAGTCTGCAAGTACATCATTAGCTATTTTTAGAGCCAAATTTATCCATAAAATGTTGTTACTTTGCAGTAATAATCTCACTTTTTTTTTCTTAATCTTTTAGTTTCTTTTCAATAAAGAACATGATTTTTTTGGACTGGTTTTAGGTCCTATTAGAGAAGGAAATCTTGAGTTTTGCTTTGCAAGTACTGATACTGCACTTTAAACTTTGTTCAATTTGATAAAGATTTGTTGTATACTAAAGATCATAACAAGCAAATGTAAATTTTTGGTGGGGGTTTCTTTCTATAATAATTGTTAAAAATAGTTGAGCAATGTGTAACAGACAAACTTTGACTTCACTTGAAGCCAGCATCATAATTTAAAGAGTTTTAATACAGCCAAAGAAAAGCTGAAAATGTGAGCAATGCTTAAAAAAGAAACTTAAAAAAAATGGTCTTGGCAGGACATGTGGAAAAACACTGAGGAAAAACTGTGATTTAAATACAGCATTTCACAATGTGAATTTCTAAAAACAGTGGGGATTTCATCATTTGCAGTCATTAAAAAGACTAATATATTCCAGAGATGGGAGCACAAAGGACAAAGTTCAAAACTCTGCACTGCATTAAAAACAGATAAAGTTCTTCAAGTGGAAATCACAGCATTGACTCAGCTCTCACACATAAACCACCATTTATGAACACCGTTTGATGGTCTACAAAGGCTAAATAAAACTGAGCAATACAGGGACAAAAAAATACACAAATTTCAAAGATTTGCCCGTCGAAAGATCTTATAGGATGAACTAAACTGAAGTGGAAAACTTGTGATTTGACAAATTATTATTTGCACCAGGCTACAGTAGAGAAAGATTATCTGGTTTGTTATGAACACAAAGTTTAAACTGCAGGAATCCTAAAGGTATGCTGGCTCACAGAGTATTTAACTTGCACTAAGAAAGCAGAATAATACCAAAAGCTGTTCAGAAATGAGTCAGCCAGCTCAAGAGTCATTCCTTGTTTGTGTCTCACTTGTTTTGCTGTTGACACACTGCTTAAAAAGATAAGCTTCAGGTCTTAAGGCGATCAATTTAAAGAACACGCTGACAATTGTGACAATAAATAACACAAAGTCCAGTATGTCGAAGGAAGAGCTCTGAACTTGTAAAAGCCACTAAACTGCAAAAACTTCAGGTATCAGTTGCAACGGATTTGCATAGAGCCACACTGAAACTGAGGTTCACCTGACAGGATCAGGTCCTGACAGGTAGAGTTAAATCCCCAGAGGGGGTGGGGGAGGCAGGCATGTTGACTTTCAAGACAGTAATGACAGTATTGTTTTAAAAAATCTTTCCAAGAGCTGTTTACAGAAAACAACCCTTTTTCTAACTTTTTGATACACCTAACTCACCTCCCCTAACAGCAGTAGGTGATGGCAGTACCTGTAATGATGATGTGCACGCTGAACCTGAAATGTACATCTGTGATACAGTCATTCTCACCAGAGTTCAACGTGTTCTCCAGCTTGTCAGAGTCCTCTCTGCTGAATGGAAGCCAGGAGATGTTGTCGTCAGCTCGACGGCAGAAGAACCAGTGAGGCTGAACTTCTTGGTAAGGAGGTGGAACTGATTCCATGTCGAGCATCTCAAAGGAGAACGTGGAGGAAGGAGACGCTTCACCCGACTCCGGCGGAACCTGGGGGGTGAATAAAAAAGCAACACGATGAACATCTGAAATCAATAAGTCCTCCTTATCCAAGTTATGCTCATCAGATAGGAGGTTAAAAATAAATGCCCGCTTTATCTGTGTGTTCCTGCTCAGGAGCAGATCACTGCTGAACTCTGTAGCTACTGAAAGGAGTTCAGTAGCTGAACAATTTCTGTGCCCTTCTGCTACAATCCCATCCAGCAGACAAAGCAAGGGACAGTCGTGAAACAAAAGATCAGGCCTCCTCTCAGCAAGACACACAAAGCCCCGTTTTATTCTTTTCTCCTCTTCAAGCTGTCTCTTGTCTCCTCTGTCAACACTAAAATAGCCAAACAATTTCCACAGACTTTTCTTTTTAGGCTTACCAACAATGCAACCAGTAATACGGCTTCTGTTTTACCATGCTGAAAGACAGAGCCTGCCACCATTTGGCACAACACCCACCCCCAGGTCCTGGTCACAACTGCCAAACCACCGGCAATGTGACTGAAGCAGGAGTACACAATTTCAATATGACTGAGAAGAAGGAGGAACATGATTAAAAACACCTTTCAGAAGAAATCAATCTTGCTGACTGCTATGGAAATGGCACTTTTCTGTCTTTGAAGTGTTTGCCAGGCTCACAATAACAACAAAACGCCAATCTTAGTCAGACAAAAACATTTCTCAAGAATGTAATTTGTGGAACTTTATCGCAGTGAAAGGCAGCACTTCTAGTTACATGTTGAGTTTGTTGTCTAATGAAATGAGGGCTAAATCCAAAAGTTCACAAGGTGTTGATGGCCACCTATAGCCTCGCTCCATACCCAGGACACAAGCTCCACATTTCTATTTTATCCCTCCGTTATGCAGTAAACACAGAATGCTGAAGCTATTTTAGGCTAGAAGACTGGAGCAAAAACAAACACTTTGTACTTTTTACCTATTAATAAGATTTACAGAGGGCTGGATTTAAATAGAGCTACATTACAAGGCAACTTTTCATCACATGACTCCCCTTCCAAACTCAATCGCTGTTGATTTTAAAGTGAAGCAACTTTACAGAACTTTACATTGTATGTTTTATGTTTTTAAGACAGCAAGAAAAGAAAGTAAAGTCTAAAACTGTTGTTCAAAAACTTGATCTTTTAAAAAAAGGTAATAACTCGAGGTACTTACTGCTACATGATGAACAAAGTAAGAAAATAAAGTTAACAGTATGATAACAATTACAACAGTAAATTCATGTAAAAAAAAATTTAAGAACGGCGATGAAAACAAAAAGAAAATCCTGAAACTAAAAGCTTGGTGCATAAAAATGTCTGACATAATTTTACAGCACAAACATTTATATATACATTTTTTTTTCACTCGCAGGTGAGAAAATTATTCTGGACCCTGGTACAATATTTTTAAATTAGTTTTTGCAAGCACAAAAAAAAAATCCTGAACGCCCTTACACAGCGCTTCTTATTACTTTTCGTGTGTCTGATTAATATAGACATCACAGCTATAAAAATCATTTTCTTTAAGTAACCTCATCTCCTTCAGAACATGTTCTTGTTGAATCATACACACACAACAGCATCTGTGCTGTCAAATATAAAAAGCCATGCCCAACAACTTGATAACGTGAACTATAAATAAAACTGTATCAAATACAGTGAGGTTCACTAAGATGTTTATAATTGGGAGAATAAAGTATCTTTCTGGGCGTCAGCCTTGTGATGACAACACAAAAACACCAATCAACAAAACAGAAAACAATGTACAAAAGTATAAGAGAAAAAGGGAGGAACAAGCTCCAAATAAACGAAGGAAGCTCCAGTTATCAGCCTCATTAACACATGAGGCCTCACCTGTGCATCAGGTGTGCTGAATGTCCCTGCAGTCTGGGTGGGGTTGTCAAACGGGTCCTGGGTGTTGTTGTTTGGGGCAGCCTGAGACGGAGCCCCCTTGTCACCCTGGCTGGATGACATCAGCCCGACTCTTTTTACCTGACGGCTGGGGGGGAAGTCAACAACCTGCACCAACCAGACGCAAACACAGGAGGCTGAAATTAGCATAAACAACAAATGCATGACCTGTAAAACTATCTACATAACCTGCATCACATGAGATGGGCATAAAAAAAACTAACAACAAAAGTAGCTATTAGTACAGTTAATTTTCGCTGGGGTGTCTTAAAGAAACATATAAACAAAGAATATAAACATATTAAAACACCACAACAAACAACAGTAAAGCAACGATGTGTTGATGTAAATCATGCTAGCTGAGTTACGGTAGCTGGACGGGGACACTAAAGTTAAGTTGTTCGTTTTCACATCCTGTAGAAATTTCAGCCTCACTTCGCCACTTATAAACAGTTGTTAAAGTAAACTCACCGTCGACTTCTCATTGACTTAAAGCGCAGGGGTTTATGTTCGGTGTTTTAGCTAGCTTTTAGCTAACGCTGCTACCCAAGGACAGCCTCCTGTCAAATGCTCCCAAGACGCATTCAGGTGTCTTCGGAAAAAGGACGATCACCCACCAACGGTCCAGTAAAATAACTGTAACAAGCAAATAAAGGCTTGATTTAACAAAATCGTTAAAGACGACGGCCATCAAGCAGCTTGTGACTGTTAATAAGCTAAAAATTAAGAAGAATCTCCGAAAATATTATTTACGCTGTCAGTGAATTAAAGCTTTTTTTTCAGAATGATTAAATGTACTAGGAATACATGAAGGTAACGTGGAACACACCACACCAGACCACCTCCCACAAATATAAACGTGACGTCATAAAAAAGTGATAAAGTGAACGTGATTAGTTTTTTACTGTGCAATAAAAGCATGGGTACAAACTGTATCAAATACGATATGCCCATTCAAAGGTTGTGTATTCTACGCCCACTCATTTACATACTACACATTAGATGTATGAATGTCAAAGAGGTCATTAAACTTTATAGTATTTAAGCTAATCCCTGCTTGACTTTCCTGTCTTTCAACTGAGTGATAAGTTGGAACTAACAATCATTCAGCTTTATTTAACTACATTCCAATGATGCCAACCGAGTCACCTGTTTGACCTAAGACATCCTCATTATTGTTTGAACTGAAGTATCCCCAGGTATGTGTTGAGCCGCACTATTCCTGAACACACCCATTTGTGGAAGTTGAACTATCTCATGGTTGTAGTTTTTGCAAACTCTGACTTCACCTTTATTAATAAAGGGTGCACTGGTTGCGCTTACAAAATGCACACACGCAGACACACACATTTCCTCTTGGGGTAGAAGAGTAAACAGTTGCATCCTGCTTCTGTAACACACTAAACTGATCTCCACATTTGTAACGTGAAATGCCTAATCCTAAAAGCAATGCACTCTGGTGGACTGGGTTCAACACACTGCTTCTTGCTTCTGCTTTAAGGCCTTACAGGGAAGGAGTGAAACATGCCTGGGGGAGGAAGAGTGAGTGAAGCTTACAACAAAGACACACCCAGTCCAACAAAGTTTCTGAGGCGGTCTGTGTGGAGCAATAAGAGGGTGTGGCTTTATTTTATTTTTTGCACAGTGAGACCAGATAAGTGAAGTTTGCCTTGTAAAGAGGGGCAGGAGTCACAGCTCTGAGCAGTCAGCCGTTTGTTTTTTCTTTCCACCGGGCTCTAAAACAGTCCAGCTGCACAGATCCACCCCTCTTATTTTTCCCCTCTCTGCTCCAGCAGTTTGAGGCCAGACTTTGTGAAGAAAGGACAGAAGTAAACACACAGCCATGAAGGACAAAGTGAGGAGAGGAGGAGGAAAAAATCAGGCTAAAACTGGTGAGTAATCCTTGTGATCAAGCACTTTCCTCCTCCTTTTTTTTCTGTTCTGGTGGCTCATTTTCTTCGCTGAAGAATGTGTAGAAAGAGGGTGGGAGAATTGGCATAGGTCTGCTGCTCTAACATGGCTGGTCTTAACTTTCTAGCCTCTTGGAGAATCTGCTGTGCATTCTGTAACTTTTATAAAATGTTTCCATATGGAGACACGTGGCTTGTTATGCCTGAAATCCCTTAAAAGCATTGTAATGTGCTAGTTATGCTGCTTTACTACATTCAAAGAGGGGATAATTTTAGCTAAAAATGGTAAATAAATCCCAATCTGCAGTGAATTTCTTTACCTTTCTTAAAATTTAACACTCCCCTTCTGCAAAACTGAATGACAGAATTAAAGTGTAGTGTGTATGTACTCATCTCTAGATTAGATTAACCTGAGTTTTATTTTGTTTCCTCCATAAAATGGGAAACTACGGAGCCACAATGTTGACTGACATAGCAGGTCATTTTGAAGGATGCAATAATCTCTTTTATTACAACATAACATACATTACTGGGAAAATCTTGATCCTCTTTTCATTGTTTATGCTTTATTGTGGTCTTGAGCAACGATTCTTTGGGATTTCTGAAGTTTTTTGTTTTATTTTTCCCCTTTGGACAGTGCTTGGTTTGCAAACATTTTCGCCTCAGTCCTTTCAGCCACTTAATTTTGACCTACAAACTATTCAAGCTTGACAAAAGGACCCTTACTTGAGAGATCAAGCAGTATTTTTTGCAGAGAAACACTTTCAAATGAGATTTTAGGCGCTTTGTTATTAGCAGCCTGTCACAAAGGCACACGATTTGTTCCTATTTCCTACCAATGTATGAAAAATGCCAGGATAGTGGATATAAAGTGGTGATTTTAGCCTTTTTGTTTCCCAAAAAGGTATATTGTTTTCTGAGGTAATAAAACAGCAGCTCCAGTAGAGAACAAGTGGTGGCTTCTGTCTTCCAGAGAGGAGGGGCGTTTTTGCAGCCAATAGCAAATAGCAAGTTTTTTGGGTGCTTTCCAATTTAAAAAAAAGGTATTCCCAGACTGACAGCATGAACCGTTCTCTACAGACACCAGAACAAAGTCAGTTTCGACTGATCGAAGTTGTTGTATGTAGTGCACACAACTTTAAACAAACTTTGAGTTTTTTTATCCCGATGTTGTAACTTTCCTACTGTCTCCCCATGCCAGTGCTGGGTGTGGTTGTCCTTTCACCCGGAGATGACATGAAGGCTAGTAGGCAAATTCAACAGGTTTAGTCACACTGCAGTTTGTGAAACACGCTGAGTCCTGCTCTTCCTCCAGTTCCACCAGTGTGTGTAAAACAGAAGCCACACCCCATTTTCTGTTTCTTGGCATTTTTCCTTTCCTTTCCTTTCCTTTCGTTTTTTGTTTTTTTTTGCATGGATTTCCCTGAGGCACTCTCACATATAAAATCTCAAATATGTTTGAATAAATTTTTAGAAGAGTTTTGATTCATCAACAAAATAACTAACAAATGACTGAATCTAAGTACATTGTCTCATGTTTATGCAATCATCTGTTTATCCCTTGATTCAGCTATCTAGGCATTTTCAAGGTCACATAGAGATGCAAACTATTCCGGGATGTAACAAGCGGAAGGCAGGGAAATAACCCAAATTACCTGCTCATCTTTCACCGATCTCTGTAATTATTCTCAATTTGGTTTGTCTGATATCCCCCTCACACAGAGGCAGCCGTCGTGCTTGGTGGCGAAGATGCTGTGAGTATTAAGCAAGACGAAGGCACATCATTTCCTGTGAAGATCCAGGGAGCAGGAGTGGAGCCGTTTGAGCTGCAGGTACAAAACCAAACAGCAGCAAAGTGCGGTTCTCACCCCTTCATCGGCAGATATCTCCATATTCTTTAAGCAGGTAAAACTGACATGAGGAGTATTCTTGTGAATTTTACAGGTTCATGGCTTTTGGCTTGTTCAAGATGCACTAGTGACTCTGCTTTCGAGGAACGAGGTGTGTCCACGCTCAAACCTGTCGTTAGCTCTAACTGGTACAGCTCTGGATCCCCGTGCTGATCTGCAAAGCCTCAAGAGCCTCAAAGCAGGAGCCATCATCCGCTTGATGGAAGGTAGTACTTCATTTTAGTAGTTTTGTTTTGAATGTTTGAGTTTCTTTGTAATTCTGTAACTGTATTCTGAAACTGTGTGTTTCAGAAGCATTTAAAGGCAGAAAAATTCTCACTTGTACTTTTTTTGCAGCTGTTTTATTCAGGTTATTTACATTATGGAACACTTGATTTCAGGGAGTTTAGTGCTACTGACTACATTTTTTCTTAATTACACTTTACTCTATTACTTTCACAAACACTTCATTCTTACCGCCTCGGTGTAAACAGATGAGTCACCTTTTTTCCCAAGCATTTGATTTCTATTTCCTGTAGCAAGTTACAGTGCCTTGGAAAACTATTGAAAAGAGAAGAAAACGATACATGTTTTTCAAATTTCTTTTGATTTTCACAAAAAAAAAAAAAAAAGCCAGAAAGGTGTGGCGTGCATTTGTGTTCAGCCTCCTTTACTCTGATACCGCTAACATAAAAATTGTGAAATTATTTCCCTTCAGAAGTCACTATAGAGTCCATCTGTGTGTAATTTAATCTCAGTATAAATCCAGGTGTTCTGGGAAAGCCTCAGAGGTTTGTTACAGAACATTAGTGATCATTCAGCTTCATGAAGACCAAGGAACACAGCAGACAGGTCAGGGATAAAGTTGTTGAGAAGTTTAAAGCCGGGTTATAAAACAGTATCCCAAGCTTTAAATATCTCACACAGCTCTGTTCAGTCTATCATCTGGAACTGGACAGCACGGCACAGCTGCAAACCTACCAAAACATGGGTGTTTGTTTAAACTGAGAGTCAAAAAGAGCATTAATTTGAGAAGCAGCCAAATAACCTCATGGTAACTCTGGAGGAGCTGCAGAGAGGCACAGCTCAGTTGGGACAATCTGTCCACAGGACAACCTTTAGTCATGTACTCTGTAAATCTGACCTTTATGGAAGAGTGACAAGAAGAAAGCCTTAAGAAGTTTGTCACAAATCATGTAGGAAACTCAGCAAACACATGGAGGAAGGCAAAATGCTACGTGTGGCAGAAAACTAACACTGCAGATCACCTTGAACACATCATCCGCACTGTGAAACATGGTGGTGGCAGAATCATAGTGTGGGGATGGTTTTCTTCATCAGGAACAGGGAAACTAGTTAGAGTTGATTGGAGGATGGCTGGTGCTAAATACTGGACAATCCTGAAAGAAAGACTGAATACAAAGAAACACCACACTTTTCAGATTTTTGTAAATATGTTGAAAACCGTGTATCATTTTTCTTACACTTCACATTATGTGCCACTTTGTGTTGGTCTATCACAAGGGGTGTGAATACTTGTTCAAGACACAATAAATCTTACTATTACAATATTTATTGATCTGTGACCAGTATTGTCAAAATTTTAAATGTAAACCACCTTAACTAAAGTGGTAGTCACTGTAAGTGGATGCTTACATGCTGAAGTCTTTGTCCTTCACATTCTGAGTAAACAATTCAGTTCATTTCACGAGTTCATTAGACCTTTCCCACCTTACTGTGACTTTCATAAAGAAGGTCATTTCTGAATTTCATGTTAACCCATGCGTGTTGTTCCAGAGCCTTACACCACCCACTCAGCCAGGCTCCACCTGGCTCGTGTCATGGAGCTGCTGAGAGCGTCCGGACCTCATGATGCACTGAGAGAAGGATGTTCCCCGAGCATACTGGAGACCCTCACACACACACAAGCACCTGGTAAACACACAAGCTGTTCACTGAGGCAAGAGGGCAGCAGAAGAGCAGAAACTCATTCTAAAAATCTCTCTTTGTGCCTGGTGCAGACACTAGCTTGTCAAATGGGAAGAGCCTGAAGCGCTCTTTATCTAATGCAAAGGCAGAATCGACCAACCAGGACGAAGCTCCACCCGAGTATCTCCTCCCCGGTTCGTCCGAGAGACCCCTCATGGCCTTGCTGCCACACAGCTCTCAACCAGAGGTGAGTTAAAAGCTGCAAAGACTGTTTGGGCCTTCGACTAACTCACCAAAACACACAAACTGAGTCCAGTATTCTTTATGTTTGTCTCATCAGGCTCACAGTTACTTGAAGGACCTGGCTCTCAGCTGCTGGAACCCTCCTCCAGGACACAGGAAGCTGCAGGGAGACTTCATGTACATCACTGTGGTGACGACAGAAGGACGACGCTGTGACATCACATCCTGTCCCAAAGGTTTCTTCCTCAACAGGTGATTTTGATATTTTGTGGAACAACTTTAAGTGACATTAAGACTGTTGAATAAGTCACAACATATATGACAGAAGTTTTTTTACCATCTCCAGGTCAACAGAAGATGCATTTGATCCCCGTCCTGCTCAGTCTTCGCCTGTTTGTCACTGTTTCACTGACTTGCTCTGTCACATCAGCCCTGCATTCAAACAAACCTTCACCACACTCAAAAACAAGTAAACAAGCTTGAAAATCTGTGTATTCAGAAAAGGTAGATACGGATTTAAGTGTGTATTCTAACTTCTCTTTCCTCCATTAGGCCAACCCAGCCACCAGTGGAGGTGATGCCCACTCCTTACCACACACTGAGCTGGCTCGGGCCTCCCTGCTCCTCACGTGCTCACAAAAACACCTTCAGTAGATTGGGAGTGGATGATCAGGCAGCAACACAGGTTATTTGGTGTTGCAGTTTGGGTTGGCAATGATACTGCATTGAACTATATAAGCAACTTTATGCCTTTGTTGCATTTAGGCTCCAGACTGGAATGAGGAGCTACAAGCAGCAAGAGATCTTCCACAAGGAAGTCTGGAGGAGAGGCTGCAGAGAGACAGAGCTCTGCTACAAGTAGGCAACAAGAGCTTGGATAGTTGCAACAGGGAGGACAGTTCTGAGTTGTTTTCTCATCCACTTTCTGCTTACACCTCAGGTAAACAGTGCGTTTGTGAGGGCTGTCATGCAGGGGGCAGAGACTGTCATAGACGGATTTGTTGAACCAGTAAATGGAAACCCAGAGGACCCAGCTTTCCTGTGGGGTGGCTTGTTCATGAGCCAGGGGGCCACGGGTTCAGTGTTTGGTGGCGAGAGGGGCCGCAGGTAACAGCAGACAAACACACAAACGCACACAAAAGTGTGAAAACATTGTCTAGATGCAAAGCAGTTTGTTTTTATGTGTGCATTTAAGGTTTACAATGTGTACCATGGTTTCATGTGAATTTTTTATTATCCAACTGAGTGTTTTGGGGGTTATAAAGACATCTAAACAATATCTAAACTGTTTAGAAAATATCTGAGCTGAAGTTTGGCTAATTTTAGTCTAAAAGATTAAAGTTTGTAGACATCTAAACCCAGTCAAAGATGATAAAAAAAGAAAAACTTTAGCTAACATTAGCAAGAACAGAACAGTTTGTGGGAGGCTTGATTATAAGCAATAATTCTATAAAAATAACTTCAGTTTAATGAAGTTATATAGGGAAAAATGATTTATTTTTAAATAATGAAACTGAAAAGTGGAGCATGCATACTGAATGTATTTCCTCCCTTCTCCCAAACCATTACCCTCTGAAGCCACATCATTTGTTAAATAAGATCCACCTGCTCTACACCTGTTGTAATAGCACCCAGAGTCCACACCGACCACCAAGCAAGAGACATCATGAAGACCAAGGAACTGTCCACACATGCCAGAGACAAAGTTGTGAAGAAGAACAGACCAGGGTTTGGTTATAAAAAAAATTCCAAACTGTAAACATCCCATGGAGCACCATTAATTCATTATTAGAAAATGAAAAGATTATGTCACCACAGCAAACTTAGCAAAAGAGGGTTGTCCACCAAAACTCACAAATCATGCAAAGAGGGAATTAACTAGAGAAACAAGCAGGAGGCCACAGATAACCCTGGTTAAACTGAGCAGCTCTTCTGCAGAGATGAGAATATCTGTTGATACAACCATTATAAGCAGTAGAGTGGCAGGAAAAGCCACTGGTTAAAGAAAAAGTAAAGCAATATGACAAAAGTCATATTAAAAATATGTGGGAGAAGGTGCTGTGGTCGGATAACTCTAAACCAAGACGTTTTAGTCAATCAAAAACAACACCATGTCTGAGGCAAGTCTCCCACCTCTCATCACGCTGAGAACGTCAACCCCACAGTGAAGGTGGTGGTGGCGGCGTCATGCTGTGGGAATGTTTTTTTATCAGCAGGAACTGGGAAACTGGTCAGAGTCAGAGGAAAGATGGATGGAGCAAAACACAGAGAAATTCTTGAGAGGAACATTTGGGGTTTCCCGGATATTTGAGACTGGGAAGAGAAGTTCACCTTCCAGCAGGACAACGACCCTAAACACACTGCTTCTTTTTTTGTGCTTCTTATGTTTTGCGTAATTCACAGATTTGGGCTGTGTGTCTTTCTTATTTTTACTCGTGACTTCACTACTTAGACTAAATGTGATCTAAATTTATCCAGACATATGAAGGACTGAATGAGGGTTATGACTAGACTCAACATGAAAAATTACGCAAATCAGCTTTGAGTCCATTTTTAGTTCTCCTCTCATTTTTTAATTGCAGGGCAGCTCAGAGACTGGAGCTCAAAGGTGTTCAGGCTTACAGCGACCTGGAGGGGTTGCAGGGGCTGCACACTCTACCTACAGCCATTGTAGATTACAGAGGGGTGCGTCTGTCTGCTCAGGGTCTGGCTCCTGGCTTGGAAAGCTCAGAGCAGGACCAGGAAGCTTCTCCTGCTTCGAGGTGGGCTGATTTTTCTATGTGAGACTGAGCTGTGTTAGGTGTTTTATTGTGATTTTACTGCTAATTGCTTTTCTCCTTCTGGGTTTAGAGGTTTGCTCTACGGGGTGAACTCAGGGCCCCAAGAGTCCACCCAACGCCGGCAGCTGCTGTCCCTCTTGGCTCACTCCGCCAAATCTCTTTCGATTCAGAGACATGTTGTTGTGGCACCCAACGGTTACCAGGTCCCACTGTTCACCTCAGTGGATGCTCAGGGGCTGCTGGGGGCCGACAGGAGGTTCTACTTACTCGATGTGTTCAGGACCTTCCCTGCTGATGCCAACTTTTGTCCGGAAGAGGAGAGACAAAGTCAGACAACTACTGAAGAAGAAGAAGAGAGCAGTAAAAGCAGTAAAGAAGAAGATGAGGAGGAAGAGAAGAGAGGTTGTGAGAAAGAAGGCTGGCCAGAGAATTATAAAACCACCTCTGGACTTCCAAAGAGTTTTCCTCACAGACTCTGTAGGCTGAGGCCAGAGCTGCTGCAGGCTTTCATCCAACATAAGTGAGTTCAAAATGATAGAAAAGACTTCTGAAGTCAATTAAAAAAAAAATTTAATTAAGTTGAATATTTTGTTTATATTTTTAGACATTGCCAGTTCACTCAGCATGTCAGGGAGAAGTTAGATGAAAATGGAGGCTTTGAGGAATGTGCAACAGCCAGTAAGAAGTGTTTAGTACATTTAAACAAATACAAGTTCAAGCTAGGGTTCAGTAATACCTTTAATATTGGACCACTTCTTTTATTCTCGCAGACGACTCTCGGGCAACAGAGGCAGTGCAAGCTGCGTGTAAAGAAGTGGGCTCAGTTAGTAACATTATCTTCGAGATGCGATTCAACCCAAATGTTTTCTCTCCAGGTACGAAATCTTAACTGTGCATTCACAGAAAATAATGCAGACACATATATGAGCCAATCTCATGGGGCACATGCCTCCTGCGTTTTGTATTTAGGGATACATTTTCCACCTAGTGAAAGTGCAACGACAGCTCTGCAGGAGAGGTTACTGAGAGAAGCTGCAGCTTTCATCGTCACACACCAGATACCAGCTTTTGTGAGTGGCTTCCTTCTGTTAGCATCCTGTCACAGGCACATTATATGTTAAAATACACTCAGTTCACCTCATGTTTGTGTGCATTTGCAGTTGCAGTCGTGCCAACAGAGCAATGAGGCGCCAATGGATGGAGCTTCTCTAAAGCAGGCGCTGCACCTAAAAGGCATCAACCTGCGGTACCTGGGCCACCTCGTCAAGGCTATTTCTCAGTCAGAACACAAGGAGTCCCTGAGGCATATAATGGTTTGTCTGTTTTTTTCCTAAAAAACACATTTAAAAAACTCTTAATGCAACCACCTTTTATCTACAATTCTCTTTGTCTTCAACAGAGATCAGCGATGGGTGAAATTTTTATCCGCTCAACAAGAAGAGTGTTCAATACTTTCCTCCAGGTAGATTACATTGTTTTATAATAATCCCTGTTTTTTTTAATCTCTAAACACCTTCATTGTAGAGGTGGTGTGGATTCACATCAGAAAATGAAAGGCGGCCTGTGATCGTGCGTATCTTTGTAGGGTGTGGACGTGCCGAGTCTTGCTGCGGCCATCAGTCACTTCCTCGGCTGCCTGTTGGTTCACCACTTCACCCCCTCTCCTGTGGGGGAGGAGACTAAGAAAAAGTCAAGACGGCGTGGCCGCGGCGCGGGGGCCTCCGAGAACACGCCCTGGAGCATGCTCACAGGAACTGAGCTGTGGAATCTGGTTTGCCAAGATGCTGTTGAAACTTATGGCATCTCTGACAGTCTCGGGTGAGGACAACCAGTTCTTCTTAAATAGAACAGAAAGCAATGATTTGCAAATTTCATAAACTCATATTTTGCTCACAATGGAACATAGTAAACATATCAAACATTTAAACTAATTTTTTTTTTTGCTATTTTTAAGAAAAGATAAGCTCATTTTGAATTTGATGACAGCAATATATCTAAAAAAACCTGGGGCAGGGCCAACAAGAGGTTGTAAAAATAAACTAATTAGGTTAATAAGCAACAGGTCAGTAAGAGGACTGAGCATAAAAAGAGCATCTTAGAGAGACTGAATTTGACTTTGAAAGTCATGTCATCCACAGTTCATATTATCATCAAAAGATTTAAAAAATCTGGAGAAGTCTCTGACCTCAAAGTACAAGACTGAAAGTCAATATTGGATGATTGTGATCTTCATTAAAAACAGGTCTGATTCTGTTCTGGACATCACTGCGTGGCTCAGGAACACTTCCACAAGTTAGTGTAATTAAACACAGTTTGCCTTGTTATCCACAGATGCACGGTAAAGCTTGATCATGCAAAGAAGTTGTGTGAACACAATCCAGAAACGCTGCTGTCTTCGCTTTGCCAAAGCTCATTTAAAATAAACTGAGGCAAAGTGGGAAAACAGTTCTACAATCAGACAAATCAAAGTTTAAACCACAGACTTCACATCCTCCATACTAAAGAGGAAAAGGACCAACCAGTCTGTTATCAACACACAGTTTAAAAGCCAGCCTCTCTGATGGTATGGGGGTGCATTAGTATCCATGGCATGGATAGCTTACACATCTGAAAAGGCACCAACAATGTAGAAAAGTATGTACCGGTCTTTAAACAACATTATGAGCCCATCCAGACATCTTTATCAGGGAAGGCCTTGCATTTTTCAGCAAGACAATACTAAACCAAAGACTGCATCCATTCCAGCAGCACGGCTTCATATTAGAAGAGTCCAGGTGCTGAACTGACCAGACCTCTCACCATCAGAAAACATTTGGAGCATCAGGAAATGTAAACTCCAGCAAAGACCCAGGACTGTTGAGCAGCTAGAATCCTACATCAGACAAGAATGAGACAATAATGCCTCCAAAACCTCCAGCAGCTGCTCTCCTCAGCTCCTGGGTGTTTACAGAGTGTTGTGAAAAAAAGAGGAGATGTTTCACAGAGAGAGACACGGTCCTCTCCCGTCTTTTTACCTCTGCTAAGGAGGTTGTTTTCGTTTGAGTTGGTTGGTTGGTTTGTTTGTTTGTTTCGCAAGAATATTAAAAAAAACTAATGAACAAAAGTTGATGACATTTTCAGTAAATGTTGAGGTTGTTGCAAAACACAATTAATTTTTGATGGTGATCCAGATTATGATCGGATTGGACTACTGTTTATTGACGGTATGGTTTTGGTGGAGATATATGCTCTCCCAGTGCTTCTAGTTTGAGATGTGTTGCTGCCATCAAATTCAACATTACCTTATTTCAGGGTTTAACTGTTCTTTTTATGTGACAGCTCTGGTCTGAACCACCTGGTAGAGCACTATGGCCTTCAAAAAATTTCTCTGCTCAGAGAATTCTGCTTAAAGACAGGAGTGCAGGTACCAGACACATAAAACTTGGATTTAGTGGATTACTAAACACTAATAGCAAAAATAGCTGCAGGGATAAAAATACAACAAAATTTTTTAACTTTGTGTCTGCACTAGTTGAGATTGAGAGACTACTTCTTCGACCACCAAAACAAAGCCCCCATCAGTCCAGATGACATCCTCAACATCTTCCCTGTGGTGAAACACATTCACATGCCAACCGTGGATGCTTCAAAAGCATACCACGCAGCACAGAACTCCATTCAGAAGGGTATGTTTAAAAAAATAACTTGCTCAACAAGTTTTTGATTAGATCTGTTGTTATTATTTTTATTATCATTTCATATTCTGTACAAAAATGGCTGTGGGTTTTTCTCGATTGCAGGTCTGCTGGATCAGGCCCACGAGCAGCTGAAGGAGGCAGCCTTCCTGTTTAGCAGGGTGTGCGATGATCTGCACCCCGAGGCGTGTTATTGCCACAGCCTGTTGGCCAAGGTGACCTACCTGCAGGGGAAGGCAGCTGAGGTATACCACTACTCTACATCCCTGCACATATACAGTGGAGGGTTACATCTTAACTGAACTAACTTAATGACAAGCACACTTAGAGGTATTTTACTTGCATGAACCAGTAATGGGGGGCTGTGGATCAGGAGTTAAAAGCACATGTTGTGCAAAATTTAAAGCTAAAATATTGTTTTTTTTACTTTAAACCAGCTTCAGTTACCATCTTTAAAATTTTGCCATTAGCTATTTGGAGTCAACACCGGCTGTTAGCAAAATATTTCATGAAGTGCTGGACAGATTTTAATGAAACTTTCAGGAAATGAGAGCCAACTTAACTCAAGATGGCCACCACATCCAACTGACCTTATAGAAAACACAAAACTGCTTATAATTTAGTCCGTTTTACAGATATTGAGCTAAAATTTGATGCGGTAGTAACTGAGAGTCATTCAGAAAACTCTGAGCGTAACGGCCCACAATAATGTGTGAGATCTCACATAACTACAGTGCCATCATTTCTCAACATAAGATGATCTTTCTCTAAAACTCTGGCATGAAAGGTGGCAGGTGATATGCAGTCCTTCAAGGGATGCTAGGCTTTGATTTCATGTAGTTTTATACATTAATTACATTAACATAATTGTAAAAGAAAATACTTTAATGTTGAATTAACACATATTGCACTTTCTCTTAATGTCAGAGTAGTGTCAGTGTGTTTCCTTTAACGTCAACAATTCAGCTTCTTAAGCAAATTTCAGCAAAGTTATTTAACACTCAGCATTTACACTGAATTTTTTTTTAGAGAAAATGCAGATTCTCTAATATCAGAATGTTTTACAAGACTGAATAATGATTCTTCATGACCAGTTTGCCTTTTTATTGTTGTTGTTGTTCAGGCTCGCAGTGTGCAGCTGAAAACAGTGGTCATCAGCGAGAGGGTGCTCGGCTTTGACCATCCTAACACTATTCAGCAATATGTGAGTACAGCTGTGCGTTTGAACATCCACACTTCTGTCCAGTTGTCACAGTGTGATGAACACGATTGTGGTGTGATCCAAAGGCTCTCCTGGCTGTGTATGTGTACGCTGGAGGGGAGACGGTCCTGGCTCAGAAGTGTCTTCTCAGAGCTCGCCTGCTGATGCTAACGGTTCATGGAGAAGACCACCCGTTCACTGCAACACTGGACGTAGGTCACAGGAACTAAAATAAATATTTACTGCATGCTTGTACGAAAATGTATTGCCGTATAATAAAAGAAGAAATGCCATTTGTGCACCACTCACGGCCTTCTGATTGTTTCCATGCAGAGCTGTCTTGGTCTGGTTCTGGCAGGAGATCAGACAGAACAGTTCCTAAAGAACGCTCTGAGACTTAACACTTCCTTCTTCGGAGCTACAAATCTGCATACTGCTCTCAGGTAAGATCTCCCTCAAAGCACACCTGTTATTGCCCACCATAAAAGGTAAAGGGGCGATAATACTGTATTTTTGCCTTTGCATGTGTATCTTTCCGTTTCCAAATCATCACTGTTTCTCTTGCTTCATTCTTCATGCAGTCAGCACCTGCTGGCCCAGTGGATGTGCAGTAAGGGTGACTACAGAGGTGCCATGACACATGAGAAAGAGGCTCTGTCTGCATTCACCACGCTGGTTTGTAACCGTGTATAACTGAGAGACTAAATGTGGTAGACTGGTTGTGTTAGCATGTCATCTTATGGTTAAATTCTCTTGTAGTTTGGGGAGGATCACCCTCAGACACGCTGCAGCAAAGAGTTCCTGAGCACCATAACCAAGCAGGCAGTGAAAGTAGAGCGAACTCTCAGGCAGGCAGGAGCTGAGTGCTCTGAGCAAACCGTCGAGGTACGGATCTGAGCTAATGTGCATACTGTTTCACAAAAAGAGAAACATTGTTTCACATTCCCGTCTTCTCCATTGTCAGTGTCTAAGCCCAACGACTGACACCATTCTGGAGCAGATGGTTCTGGCGACAGGGATCAGGAGGATTACCCGCAGGTAAATATTTACTGAGATGTGCAAAAAGGACTATTTATTGGATAATCATAGGTTGGAAAATATGATCAAAATCACTTCAACAACATATTTACCTGAAAGTACTTCAAGGACAATGTAGCAAATATGCAAAGGAGATGTTGAGATTTGTAAAGGTATCTGCTAATTTTGGATTTGATGCCAAAGCAACATTTTCCATGAAACATGTACCAGGAACCAGAAAAAAAGAGCAGTTCACAATTAGTTAGATACACAACAAGTCAGTAGGTTGATTTGGTAGTAAAAGAGAGTCCTAATCCACCCAGATTTATTTTTAAAGTGACAATAAAGAGTTCATCACTGTGTAAAATAAAAGGAAAGGAAAAAGAAAGGAAACTGGGTAGGTTGTTCAGGAACAGTGTCACCATCCACTGACTAAAGGAGGAGCCCCTGCTCCAAAAGTGATTCCATCAAGCTCAACCTGCCTGCATGGATGAGCCAAAAACCTTCAGGAGACAAGTATCATAGTCAGACGAGTCAAAGATTGAGATATTTTCCACAGTGATAAGGAGTACTGTGTATTAAGCACTTAAAAATAATTTAAAGACTAATGTGTGGTTTCAAATAAACTCATATTTTACAAAATTTATTCTATATTTTTCAGTACTCTGTCTGTTCTAAAACCCCCCTCGTGACTCTAATGTATTTTCACAGCGACAGGCTCCAGGAGTTCAAGCAGAAACACTTGGAGCGAAAGCTTGAGGCAGCGAGACAACTGGGAATCAAACTTCCATTCGAGCTTCCCGTCTCGGATGTGAGGTGTGGAAAGGAAGCCGAGGACGGAGGAAACAAGGCGGAGGAGAAAAACAGCAAAGGCCAACAGGAGCAGCAGGAGGAAGCCGCTTCTCCTGAGAGTGCCGGGAGTGTGTTAGCTAATGGCCACGGGGCAGAGCCAGAGAAAACTGATGAAAACGGTGACAGAGAAGGGGCAGGAGCTGGTCAGATAAAGTCAGACTCGGGGGAGAAAAATGGAGATGTGGACGTCTTAGCCAGCCCATCAGTCCTTAAAAGTACACTGACCTGGGCAGATGTTGTTTCGAAGCCAAGCAACGGAATAGGAAGCAAAGCAGTAAATGGAGTAGATAGTGCCGCTGCCAACGAGGCAGCTGAGGAGTGAAAACACTGCACACAATGGCTTGTGAACAAGTTTTACTAAAGTCTCTGCTGTAAGATGAAACTCTCCCAGGGTTTAAAACGTAAAGTGATTCAAAGAACAGAAAGACAGCCTTATGAAAAAGGATGAGTACTACTTTATGTTGTAACGTTTTGCTGTCATAGATGCTGTGAGAGGCTGTGCTGTTTTAGCCTCTTTTTTTCTCTTTCAATATTAAACTTTTTACTTTGGTGTAATAAACATCTGTTCCCTTTTTTTTAACAACAACTTTGTTATTGATGCTTGACTTTGACCTAAAACTCAATAAATATGCATGTAAACGTGATGTGTAAAATAGAAATCTGATTAAAACAAAGTCTTGTTATAAATTCAAACATAGATATGTTTGTTGTAGTTTAGGATTTTAACCAAACAGATGTTTTACATTGTTTCCATTTACCATGACAGTGGCTCACAAGGACAATATTCAGATTTATGGGATAACTCATTTATTTAAAAAGCTGTAAAATATATGTCAAGTTAAAAAAGGAAAGAAAAGTCCACTGTTATCTATCATCAGTTTCAGGAGTTTCTGAGAGAGATGATTGTTTTAGGATAATCTCCAAATCTGAGCAGTGTAGGTACTGAGGCTCGGGTGGCTCAGCCCAAAAAGACTGTGGGAGTCTGTTAAGGCTGTCAGAGGGAAAAGTGATAAGTGCTGTGTCACTGAAGACATCTATCAGATGGGAAGGACACGGCAGCGGTCTGTCCTCACACAAACCCACAGCCTTACTGATGTAGCTGTAGTCCCGCTTCAGCTCCCTCTCAATGGTCCTGCAACAGAAAAAAAACATCACTCCATCTCTTATCTACTCGTTAAAACATCACCTTCATTATGCACGTCTTATGCAAACCTCTCCGTAATGCCGTTGAAGCTGTTCCCAATGATCACCACCAGAGTCAAACACTGTGCGCTCCAGTTCTTCCACAGCAGGTTGTTGTACAGGGCTTTTCCACAGTGCATAAGATAAAACAGGGTGGGCTTAGTGGCTTGACGCTTCCCCTCCTGTAGAGGAAAGGGATGATGATGGGTTTTTCACCATGTGTTGATTTCATAATATTTAAAACAATGAATGCAAAGTGAAATTGTTAGAAAATCATCTTAAATGTCAGCGGCTGCACACCATCTGCAGCCCGAGCAACAAAGCGGCTAGCTGGGTGGGCGCGGTTCGCCCTCCATGTCAAGCAGGGTTATCAGCTGGGGATGCTGCACCAGCAACCGGCTAAACTATGTGACTGATACAAACAAAACAAAGTTTTTTCCACTTCCAAGATCCAAATGTGAAGAATAAAGTCAGCCAATTAAAAAGGAGTTGAAGAATTACAGGTTCTGTGTAAAGCAGTAGGTATTTCTGGTATTTTAATTTTATTGACCCTGTTGCATTTATGTTGTCAGCTGTTAAAGGACACCATAAACTTAGATTGTGCTGATAGATCACCCCTAATTTAAGCAAACGCTTTGTTTTCCATTTAAGAGGAGGCTTCTCCCTTCTCCGCTAATTATCTCTTGTACACACGGCATCGCCCAGCTGACCCTAAAGGAATGAACCCAGTGATCAAATGGTGAGAACTGCCCCCCTCCCCCATCATGTCTTTAAACTACTCTCCTGAACAACTTTGAGTTCTATAAACTAGTTTTCGCAAATTACACATTGAAATGCTCCTAAAAAAGAATGGTCCAATAATAATAACAATCTGTAGTTTAATTTGTAAAATGGCAGCAGCTACCTGTATTGTACACCTGAAAGTAGTGTTTCACTTGTCTGACAGAATAAAAGACAAGAATTACGATCAGCTGACCTCATTTTCTGCGAGTACAGTCAAACCCAGCTCTTTCAAAACGTCCCTCTCAGCAGAGGAGAATGCAGGATCATAAACAGAGCAGTCCTGCAGTGGGATCTACAGGGAAAGGGACAATAACTTGAATTAAACAGATGTCTCATTGGTCTTAGTTATAACACGGATGGAGTCCATCTCTGACCTGTCCAGCATCCAGAAGCAGCAGCAACATGGCAAGCTGGTACCGAGCTGAGACGCAAGAAGAGAAGGATCCAAGGCCATAACACACACACTCCAGCTGTTGACATTGTGTGTCTTCTGGGTTCCTCTCCAAATGGTCCTTAGTGTCATTGCTCTCTGGAAGTCCTGAAGCTGCCAGAAGCAGCTGCTCTAAAGATAGCATTGTAATTAAGTCTGCAAACTACATCCTTCAAGAATCAAACGAAATATCTGGTGGCAGTTAAAGTAGTGCAACATACTCACTTTTCCACTGTGACCAAAAATCCTCGCATCTTAGTTCAGACCTAAGAAAACAAAATATCTGAACATTTAAGACGGTTTATGGACAAACACGAAGGAACATATACTTTTATCGAGTCTGTATGATTTCTTACTCCGTGTCTCTGATTATTTTGATAAGTTTCCCGACATCCAGATGCTCCTCCTGGTGGAAGGATGATGCTGAAGAAACTTGGTGAGATTTAAATTTCTTCGGCGCACCTTTTCGCCGCCGAGCTACCTTCCATTCCTCTGAGGTGTCCGACATTTATGCGAACTCTCAAGTGTCAAGTGCTAAAAAGAAATGTCATAAAATTACGCGTCTTACCATCAAAGGGAACATTTTAGGCGCTTTGAGCTACTGACTCTCGGAAACACATGGGACTAGTTCAAACGCGACACACAGAGTACTACTTCCGGTGTTATGCCGTCTAAAGCCTAGGTAAAATATTGTATGGTCAACAGATTCATTGTTAAATTGTTAAATGAATCATTCGACGACCTTATAGACACAGCGGATACTTTTTAGGATTTAATCTGTGTTGAATAAATATTAAATGTTCCAGTTTCCGGTGAAAATTATTTTTGTGTACAAATTTTGATGCAACACCATCAAACCGGAAGTACTTTCTCGTACGTTACACCAAAAAGGTACGTTCGCTGAAGAGTTATGTCTAATTACCACCTTAAAAATATGCGCTGTTGATTTCTAAGGAAGATAATAATGTTTATTTTCGGTAAGTTAGCTAAAATTAAATACGTCACATTACGTAGAAAGGAAATTACCAAATGTATCCTTTATTTTTTAGGTCAAAATGTTCGCTTTTGCTAACTGTTAGCTTCTGTTGCGTAGGTCTGTTGTTTAGTGTTTATTTTTCAACTTTCCCTAACCAGCAACTATTTTTATTATTGCATGTTTAACTTGTTTTTTGTCTTTTAGTTTAAATTCATCTAAAAATAATTAAACCGTAATAATTATTGTCTTTCCCGACCAAGCTATAAGTAACTAAAGATCTAAGTTTCATTATCAGAAACAAGCTGTATGTTCAAGTTTTTTCTGCAAAACTTTAAGTCTAAATGTATGTGTCTTATACATTAGATTGGTGCCTTTTAATTATTTCTACATCGCAGTTCTAAATCAAAACAATATGTTTTTATTTCTGTTTTACAGAGATGTCAATGTCCCATCTTTACGGGCGGAGGGAGGAGGAAGAGGAAGGTGTGGAGGTAGAGAGCTTTGAGGTGACAGACTGGGATCTGGCCAATGAGTTCAACCCGGACCGTCGCAGATTCAGGCAGACTAAGGAACAGGCAACTTACGGGATCTGGGCCGAGAGGGATTCAGATGAAGACGAGAGGCCCAGCTTTGGTGGCAAGAAGTAAAACATGAGCTTGTTTTTGTCCCAAAATCCATTTCTAACCTTAACTACCAACAAAAGACTGAGCTAAATGTCTGTCGTTTTCTCTTTTAGGTCTAAAGACTACACTGTTCCAGTGAGCTTTGTGAGTGGTGGTTTGCGTAAGACTGCAGCTGAGGAGAAACAGCTGGAAAAAGAAGGAGGCTCAGACGACTCTGATGATGATGATGATGATTCTGCTGCACCTCCTCCTCCTTCCCGTGTGACTGCGCCTAGAAAACTCCAGATGGTAATTTTATTTCCATGCAAATTTTGCCCACTGCTGTGTAATCTTTGAAAGAAACTTATTGAAACAATAATATGGCATATCAATAACATGTGTTGATAGGGTAATTTCCGTGGGCATCAGTCCCAGAGGTTTGCTGGTGGTGTACAGTCTGGACAGGGTATCGGCAGCTGGGAGAAACACACAAAAGGGATTGGACAAAAACTTCTGCAGAAAATGGGCTACCAACCTGGAAAAGGCTTGGGCAAGAATGCTCAAGGTGGGTGCAATGGATAAAAATAGCTTATTTATTTGTTAGAAATGTTGTAAATCATTTGCATCGCAAAGGGAATCTGATGGCGTTTGATATGATTCACCGCTGCAGGTATTATAAACCCAATTGAGGCAAAGGTTCGTAAAGGTAAAGGAGCAGTCGGTGCTTATGGCAATGAGCGAACTCAGCAGAGTCTTCAGGACTTTCCTGTGGTTGATTCAGATGAAGAGGAAGAAAAGGTATGGGGCTGATAAAATTATCTTTGGCTCTTTTTTAGATTTGTGGTTGATTTTGTAGCTCTAATGCTAATTTAGTTATAAAGTCATAACATTTTTATATGTCTTGGTGTAGGAATTTCAAAAGGAACTTGGCCAGTGGCGTAAAGATCCGGCTGGTTCTGCAGTGAAAAAGAAACCTAAGTACTCCTTCAAAACTGTTGATGAGCTGAAGGCAAAAGGTAAAATGGCAAATCGAAGCACACCGGCATCTGCAGGGGAGCTGGCACAGGTTAAGGTAGGTTTAAATTTTGCTCTTTTGCTTTTTTAAATCTAATTCATAAAAATAATGTATAACAAACATATGTAATGTTGAAGTTTTAGCAATTGAAGTAAGTTTTAGAGACATTCATGCTCCTCAATAAGTAGTGCTTGTTACAGAACATAGTAACTTTTTCAGGCATCATGGAGTATGTCTACTTTCAAACCCCTCTGATTAGTTTCATTGATGTGCAGACACAACCTGCTTCTCACTGCCTCCAACTGTCTGGTAATAATCTGTAATCTAGTGACTGGTTTGGCTCATGCACTAATTTTACTGTGATCCTTGATGAGGATAGCAGAAACTATGTGACAGTGTACAAATGCTGCTGATCCATTTAGGGTTATCCTAATACACATCAATACAGAGAATTAGGGTCCAAATGATGAGTATAATCCACTATACCACCGCCATCAACTCAAAATCATTTGTTTATATATTTTTTGTACACATGAAAGCGCATTAATGCGTGCTTTGCTTTGTAATCTATGTTGCACCATATTTCTCTTGTTTTTAGGTAATAGATATGACTGGAAGAGAGCAGAAGGTGTACTACAGTTACAGTCAAATGTCCAACAAACACAGTGTTCCTGATGAAGCTCCTCCAAGCTTGTCCTCTCGAGATCAGAAGGGAGCTAGCTTTGCTCTCCCTGAGCTTGAGCATAACCTGCAGCTTCTGATAGACCTCACAGAACAGGACATTTTACAGGTAAGAGAGAACAGGAGGGTATTTGGCAACAACTGTAACTGAACACTGTCTATATTTATAGATCAAGAAGTTTGTTTTAAGATTTGTCTGTGTCTAGACAGTTTCTAAGCTTTCTTTTTTTCTTTTTTTTTCTCCTTGCATCTTTTGTAGTCTGCCAGACGTTTGCAGCATGAAAACGATGTAGTGGTTTCTCTGAGCCACGAGTCCCAAGCTTTGCAGGGCAGACTGGAGGCAGAGCAAAAGGCCATCCAAAGAATGGAAGCTGTGTTGGCATTAGTGGAGCGTTTCCCCTCTGAGGAGACAGCACCTGGAGAAGGACCAACCCTACAGGTTTGTGTTACAGCAAACACACACTGACTAGCTACAGTCAGCTGGCTGTTCTTGTTCAGTACCTCCGGCTCTATTTTTGTAAATTGTACGGCTAATTTTAGTGCTCTTCTGTTCAGGAGTGTGCTCAAATCTTTGAGACATTACAAACTGATTATTATGAAGAATATAAAACGATGGGGTTGGCAGACCTGGCTGTGTCTGTTGTTCATCCGCTGCTTAAAGAGAAACTTTTCTCATGGGACCCTTTGAAGGTATTTTTTTTACAAGTGGAAGAAACCATTTGTTTTTAATAAATTATAATACTTGAGCTAGTACTGAGGCATTTTTCGGATCATTTCAGGACAGCACTTATTGTCTGGAAGATATTGGTCTGTGGAGAGCCATCCTTGAATCCAGAGACATGCACTCGAGTGGTCCACACTCAGATATGGATCCTTACCACAGGTATTTTAAACACACCGACACATAATAAACAGTGCTTTTGTATTTATGTGGATACTTCCTCTTCTAAAACAGCTTAGTTTTAGTTACATGAGTTTTTAAAGTGTATTTTTTTTCTCCTAATTGATTCAGACTGTTATGGGAGGTGTGGATCCCAGTGATGCGGTCTTGTGTGTCAGGCTGGCAGCCTCGAATGGTCGGGCCAATGGTGGACTGTGTGGAAATGTGGGCTCCTCTTCTGCCCGCGTGGATCCTGGATCACTTGATGGAGCAGATTATTTTACCCAGACTACAGCGAGAGGCAAGACTCGTACGATCACACGAAGACAGTCTTATAATCACTATTACATTTAAGCATCTTGTTTTATTTGATTTTCCAACAGGTTGATAGCTGGAACCCTCTAACCGACACGGTGCCTATTCATTCCTGGATCCACCCCTGGCTGCCTCTGCTCCAGTCGCGTCTCGAGCCTCTTTACCCACCAATTAGGAGCAAACTGTCCAACGCTTTGCAGCGGTGGCATCCCAGCGACGCGTCAGCCCGCCTCATTCTTCAGCCGTGGAAAAATGTTTTCACAGCTGGTGCATGGGAGGCATTCATGGTGAAAAACATCATCCCCAAACTAGGTAGCAATCCCCTTTGTGTATGACAAATCAATAGATGAAAATGTCTCTTCCTTTTCTCTCTCCGCTTTATGTCACTTCCTTTTATTAAATATCCCCAATCTGCTTTCATATCATGACTTTTGTTTCCCACTGTAGCATTATGCCTGGAAGAACTGGTTATCAACCCTCACCAGCAGCAGATGGAGCCATTTCACTGGGTGATAGACTGGGAGGGCATGTTGTCCCCCTCTAGCCTAGTTTCCCTGCTGGACAAAAACTTCTTCACAAAATGGCTGCAGGTCAGTGAAAGTTCATACACGGTATCTCAAACCGAGACTTGATGGTTATTAAACTATAGCTTCAGTTGCTTGGTGTGTATCATTTAGTTTTAATAGTTTTGTAATATAACTGTGTCTGCATTATGTTGTTGATTACAGGTTCTGTGTTCATGGCTGAGCAATAGTCCAAACTATGAAGAAATCACTAAATGGTACCTCGGCTGGAAAAGCATGTTTAGTGACGTTTTGTTGTCACAGCCACTCATCAAGGAGAAATTCAATGAAGCTTTGGACATCATGAACCGTGCAGTGTCTTCTGGCATGGGTTGGTATTGTCTTTCTTTTTGAATATTACATAAACAGAAAAATATGGTGGGAGAAATGATACAGTACATGATAACAAAGCATCAGAGCGAGTTTTCTCTACAACTCAAAACCATATTGTAACAATCACTATTTTCTTTGTATTTACAGGTGGTTATATGCAGCCTGGTGCAAGAGAGAATATTGCGTATCTCACCCAGACAGAAAGACGGAAGGACTTTCAGTATGAAGCGCTGCAGGAGCGCAGGGATGCTGAGAGTGTGGCTCACAGGGGCATCAGTGCTGGTGTGCCAACTAACTTTAAGGATCTCATTCAGACCAAAGCAGAGGAGAACAATATTGTCTTCATGCCCTTAGTGGGCAAACGGCACGAGGGGAAACAGTTGTACACATTTGGGCGTATCGTTATCTTCATAGACAGGGGCGTAGTGTTTGTGCAAGGAGAGAAGACCTGGGTTCCCACTTCTTTGCAGAGTCTGATAGATATGGCAAAGTGAGCTCAGACATACTGATCATTCATTCTGCCAGGTCTGAGGAGATTTAATAAAAGAGTAGAGCAACTGTTTCTTTTATGTAATTTCTGTTTTTGTATGGGTTGTTCTGTGCTTTGTCAATTTTAAAAACTGTCAAGCTGTGAATAAATCGTTTTCAAAGTTTTGTTGTCTTTGTTTTTTTTTAGAGCTCAAGAGAAAATAAAGCTTTCTGTTTGTGATGGATGGGTTTTCAAAGAGAGCTGCATGTTTTTTTGCAATTACATTATTAGGAATTAACATAGCATTTATTTACAAAAAATGGAGGATTATTGTTTGTGTAAACTGTAAACAGTGACTATTTGTCAGTTTAGCATTTTAAAGTATATATTTTTTTCTTTGTATATTTTAACAAACTCAATCTTGGAAAGGAAAAAGAATAGGCGGCGTTAACTCCTTAAGCTCCCATCCAAGTTTTTTTGGCTCGACTGGGCTTCCGTAAGACGGCAGTCGCCGCTTTGTAGCCTGGGAACCACAAAAGACCATTTGGTGTGTGTATGTTACATTACAAGTAGGGACGTAATTTGACACCAGAACGGTATGTGGATCTTTTAGGTACTTTATAAACACAATGAGTGCACAATAGCTTTGAAATGTGAAATTATAACGATATATATATATGTCCCTGTTAGCCGACAAGCTAACGGCTGTTAGCCACTAGCTCAGGCTACACAGGAGTGCTCAGATTAGACTGTGCTAACATGTGCCGCTGTCACTAAAGTGAGTTTTGTTTTAAATGTGCTTTTATCCCATATTAAATACCTGTTTTACACCCAGATCTCCATGTCATCCGACGCTCTAAAGAAGCGGAAATCGAAGGTCCTCCGCACTGAAGGAGGAACCCCGGAGGTGAAGAGAGGTCGCGGAGATGCGGACCCACAGGTAGCCATTAAAGTCCAGCCTTACCTCGATCATCAGCTGTACATTCAATAGATAACATCCACACTTCTGTGAAGATCTGAGTTCACTGCCAAGACGCGTAACTCTGAAAAAAAAGATGTTTCCAGATTATATATAGTTTCAGATTGCAACTCTTTACAAAATGGTTTGGACCACAGAGTATGGATACTTTATCTTTCGTGGCAAATTAAAAGTCTTTATGTAAAAGTTATAGTCTTGCTCATTGTACTTTCATTGTACATTATTTTATGCATTCTGAGTTATATGTCACCAACCACCAAGTAGGTACCAGTTTAGGATGATGAAACCATGAATTATCAGCCTCAGTTTGCAACTTGAATTTAATTGTGGATTTTGGAGGAAAAGGTTCACTCAAACACTCATCTACAGCAGACATCAGTGTGGAAAAAGTACAATATAAAATTTAAAGCAAACAGTTACAATTTATGTAATATAATTAAATGATTTAAGCCTCTTTTCTGCCCAGGTTTAGTTGTAGATTAGTGCCATTATTAGGACATTCATTGCCACCTTTTTGGTACAGTCAAATCAAACAGTTTTATCGGATTATAAAACTCAGAAATATCTGCAAGAGTGATAAGGTGTATGGCTTTAAACCTTTTATCCATCAAGTTAATAGATGCTCAGTAAAATAGAGATGATTGCATATTGTAAGTGAAGTTCCTTTAAATAAACAGTCCATACTATCACTACTAACCATAGCAGAGAAGGGTACAAACCTTGTAAATGGTAATGAAAATAATTACAATAATAAAAAACATAGCTCAATGTGTGATCATTTTATTGGGACTGTGGAGACTAACAGTAAAGTGATGTACTGTATAGGCCTTTATTTTCTGTTAATAATTATTTTTCTAATAACACACAGGATGTTCGTGTCTACAACGAGGAGGTGGAGCTGGACAGCAAAGACCCTGCGCAGGATTACGCTCAGTACAAAGAATCGTGTGAGAGTTTGGCCAAACTCATGAGTGAGATCCAGGAGCTGAAAGCCAGTGGAGCCAAGGAGGGGGTAATAAAAAACCTTATTTAGAGCAATGCATCCCAACATTGTGTTTTGTCTACATTACAGTGGAAAAAAATAAGTTTTCACACATTTGCACCAGGCATGCTCTGAAGAAAGTGCAGAATAATTGACCTTCTTTGCACTTTCTGCTCACAGTTGAACTTGACTGTCAGGTTTTCTGCTGAAGCTGCGTTCTTACAGTTAGAAATCCCAGAACAGGGATCAATCTCTGCAAGATCTCTAAAGCGAATGCTGCAGATATTTGCTTTCTCACGTGCCAGCACTATGGGACATATCTAGAAAATCGAAGACCTACAGTACAGTGCATATAAAATGACTATAAATATCTGTATGCATATAATTTATAAGTATGTTTCTTTTTTAAGAGCACGGAGGTCGAGCAAAAACGTATGCAGAGCTGCATCCTCTTCATGAATCTGAAAAAACTCAACCGTTTGGCTCATATGCGACTGAAGAGAGGCAGAGACCAAACACATGAGGTAATTCTCACACAGATCAGTAACACTATTATTCTTTAAGCATTAAAAAAAACAAAGTTTTAGTTAGATGAGTTAATTTTTTTCTCTTAATTGATCCAGTTTGTTTTGTTTTTTTTTGCAATGTGTTTCTCAAACGTTTTTTTCCCCAACAAGCATAACATGATTTTTATTTTTTATTTGTTTTCTTTCCCAGGCGAAACAGAAAGTTGACGTGCTTCACCTTCAGCTGCAAAACCTGCTCTATGAAGTTATGCATCTTCAGAAGGAGATCAGCAAATGTCTGGAGTTCAAGTTAGTATGAAAGATCTAAAAGGATCTTTGTCTACAATTACTGAAATCACTCCAGTAAACGTCTCAATATTTGAATCAAAAATAAAAACAGATAACACTTGAAGGAATACTTGGCTATTTAACGTTTTAGGTCTAACATTCACAGCTCATATTGAGATAATTAGAAATGTATCTTGTATGTGTAAATAACTTCTGGTTTGTTGCTTAAGGTCCAAACATGAGGAAATTAACTTGGTGAGTGAAGAAGAGTTTTACCAGGACGCCCCGACGGAAATCTCCAGGCCTCAGCACACAAAAAACGATCCCCACCAGCTCACGTTGGCACGGCTGGACTGGGAGCTTGAACAGAGGAAAAGGTACAAAAACAGGAAGACAGAATTAAAGACTATTGTACCTAATTGTTGTTGTTTGCTGTCGTTTTTGTTGCTCAAAGAGCAGGTAAAAGTTTGTGGTTGTTTACAGGCTGGCAGAGAAATACAAGGACTCCCAGGCCACAAAGGAGAAAATTCAGAAGAGCATTGAAGTGAAGAAGGAGCATCTGAGGAGCTTGCAACCAGGTCTTAATGCTATTATGCAGGTAAAAGTTGAATTTAAATTTTTTTTTTTTTTTAAAAAAGGTGTTTATTTTTTACTTTGAGCTAGATGAATTGAGTTGTTTGAAAATGTTTGATTTGTATTTAGAAATAAAAGTTTGCTGGTGTCATTCCTGGCTGAGGCGAAAGGTTAACACCCCTTCCCAACGCTGTATTTTCACAGGCGTCTCTCCCAGTGCAGGAGTATCTGTCCATGCCGTTTGAACAGACCCAGAAACAGGCCGAGGTCGCCCGCCACCTGCCTCCACCTCTTTATGTGCTGTTTGTTCAAGCAAACGCTTACAGCCAAGCCTGCGGTAAGTAATTGTGACAGTATATGCTATGGCTGAAAAAGAGAACGATGAGCTTGCTCATATAAGATGCAAGTTCTGTTCGTTATTGGTTTGTTTTCTTTTCATTTCAGACAAGAACCTGAGTGTGTCAATCAATGGGGATGTAGATGAGGCCAAAGCACTGTCCAAACCTCCCGATGATTCTCAGGGTACATATGATGCTGTATATGTTGTCTGTGCATATGACATATAAGCTCCATATCTTAGTTAACTCAGTTCTTGTTGTTTGTGTTCTGCTTTCTACCAGATGATGAGAGTGACTCAGATGCAGAAGAAGAACAAGAGAAAACCGTAAGTCATAGGCGCCGCACACACACACCATCACACCTGCAAGGTCAGGGAGTTCAGTCGTTTCTAAATATACGCGTCTTTGCACTGGACACACAAACCGCCCCTGAAGCCTCACCTTCCACACACTGTGGTCTGGGGGAATGGAGGCTGGCAGCTATCGATCGATCGCTGCATCCGGAGGCCAGTGGGGGGGGGTTCTGGGAAATATTTACCAAGACTGAGGGAGGTGACTGTAACCTGAGTCCATCTGGGATGTGCACACTCAGCAGAAAACCAGAGTTTGCCTTTTCTTATTATATTATCAGAATAATGTCTGTCGGGATGCATCTGTGCTTCTGAAGTCAAAACGTGTTTTATAAATTACAAACATAGGGAGAGAAAAACAGTTTTGTGCTCAGTTTCTGTATGATGGTGTATTATTTTCCATGGTAGCTTATATAAACGGTTTTCTTTATCAGCCTTTTACCAACAACAGTTCTTTTATTTATTTTTATTATTCATTTTAGTTTGTAAATGCAGAAGGTTATTAATCTTAAGATCTCATCTTGAAAAATCGAGCGTTGATTTCTCGAAGTAGTGCAGTTTTGAATAGAATTGTCATGTTTTGAGTAAATTTAGAATATTTCTGTGATTGTACCACTTCTGATCAGATACGAAGCAGAACAACCAAAAGCTTGTGTTGCCGCTCAGGAGACTAATGCAGATGAAGCTTATAGTTACTGTATTTGGGATTTTTAAGACTGTAATACATATTCATGTTCATGTTCATGTTAATCGTGTTTGATTTATCATTGTGTTTAAAAATGTTTAGCCTTTTTTTATCTGTTCATTTTCTCACATTGCTGTTTTTCATTGTGTGTTTAACAGAAGAGAAGGCGACCGACCACAGGCGGCCAGCTGGATGATAAAAGACGAGAGATGATAAAAAGGCACCCCCTGTCCCTGTGCGTGGACCTTAAGTGTAAAGGTAACTCATTATTTATGCATTTTTTTTAAAGTCGACACAAATTAAGGGCACGGTTTTTCTTCAGACAGAAACATTGTTTGTTTTTACTCAGCATGTACTTTCATATTTACATCCCCTTTTGTCTTGCATACTTGTAACATGAGCATGTATACACTGTGTGGTAACTCTACACCTACACAGAGTGTGTGGGGAATAAAAGTGTGACCCACTCTGCTATGACATGACACTTATTGACCCTCGTGGTCCCTCTGCTGGCAACAAAAGGAATCTGGTGACAGATTATGGGGAGATCTGCATTGCAGGCGTAACGCTACCTAAAGTGAGAGCAGGGAGGGCGAGGAGCCGAGGGGAGGGAGACACTAGCAGCATCGTAGGTCTGCAGCACCTACAGAATCTTGGAATACGAGCAGTCTCTCTCTGACTTTTGTTTCTGCTGCTCTCTCTGTTCAATTTTTTAGACTGCTGCCAGCTGCAGCACTCTTTTTAGTGCAGTAAAAGCAAAAAGTGAGCGGTGTAGGTGTGAGTGAGTGACAGCGTGTCACTGGGTTCACTGTTACTGCAGAGACTGGAGCTTGAACGATGACCATCAGCGTTATACGTGCTCCCTCGGTGCTGCTAGCTGCCATCCTGACCGCTCCCAGTTATTGCTCTCAAACACATTGCAGTGTAAAGTAAACCCAGGAGGACTATCAGTGGAACGATTAATAAAAAGGATGGTAGAGAGAGTATAAAGACCGCAGTGGTACTTATCAGCATGCATTCTCCTCTGTCTCCACAGACGGCAGCACTCTTCATCTGTTCTTCTACTACCTGATGAATCTGAACATTATGACGGTCAAGACCAAAGTCTCCACCTCCACTGACCTCAGCATGGCCATCAGCGCTGGGTGTGTGGATGGACACAAGATGTTTAACATTTTCTGTCTTTTATGAGCCCCCCAAAAAGTCTAATGATGTTTTCTTTTTACAGAGAGCTTCTTAAATCAGACACTCTCCTTAGCTGTCTCTACAGCAGCGACCAGGGAAGAGAAACGCCCAATCCAGCCAATCGCTACCAGTTTGATAAAGTTGGGTAAGTATGTTAAATAATCCAAGGAAATTTAAAGGTGTACACCGAAACACATCATTGAATATAACAAATTCAACCTATAATTTCCCTTTTAGGATTGTTTCCTTTGCTGATTATGTGGAGGACCTGGGATATCCCTATATGTGGGTTCAGAATCTCGGAGGACTCCATTTTCCTGGTGAAACTTCGGAGGTGTGTGTTGCCATCGAGATGTGTCCCAGTAGAGCTCAGTTACATCTATACATTCCTGCCATATGCTGATGTCTTTCCAGGGCATGCTTGTGGGAAGTTCTCTGAGTGCCAGCCACATGGAGAGCACCATGAAGCTGCTGAGGGGACGAGTCCAGTCCCGCTTGGCTCTGCACAAACAGTTTGCCTCCTTAGGTGGGATATTTACCACCTGTGCATGTCAGCTACTTCTACTTTGCTAATCAGTTTAGAGGAAATTGATGGTTTTTCTGCCCTCCAGAACACAGCATCGTTCCCATCTCCAGTGAGTGCCAGAACCTCTTTCCTGCCAAGATCATCTCCCGTTTAACGCGTTGGACCACCATCAGTCACCAGGAGTTCATGGTAGAGTTTTAAACATTATGTATTCATCAGAAATACACACTAATCCTGTAGAACCCAATATATAGGACTCTAAAGATAAAGAAATGTTAAGCAAATATGGGGAATGTCCTCATAGTTTTTTTTTGTTACCACAACAAAGAAATAATTAAGTGTAACAGTTAATTCTGGCCTACGTCAACATAATCTATTAGGGCTAGTTTAAATTATTATTATTGTTGTTACTGCCTCTAAGACTGGTCTCTGGTTTATTTTAATGGGTTGGGTATTATTAAAATAAAATGTGTTTACTTTTTTGAATTAATTTAATAATTAACAATTGGTTTTAACCCAATTTTCTTCTTTTTCATAAGAATATATTTGCTTGAATTCATTCTATAAACACTTAAGTAAAACAAAATAATTTTATTTGCAGTATGAGCAGAAACAGATCAAAGTGGAAACTGACACAGATAAACTAAGTTGATACAAGCTTAATTAGCTCGTTCAATTTGTAATTCATATTTAACAAATACAGGCAAATCTGAGAACAAACAGCAGTGAAAAAATGGAGTCAGCCTAAAAAAAAAAATTTAACCCTGTTTACCCAGCCCATATCTGTTCTGTTGAAATAACTGAATTGCTTAATTCAAAGAGAGAAAAAAATAAACCCTCTTTTTCATTTAGCGGTTTAATTTCAGTGTTAGATTTTACATACATAAATATGAATAAATCATTTAACAAACCTAATCTCAGTATATTTGTGTTATATCTATGCGTGAAGCATGTTTTGTTTCAGGTCAATCAAACATTTGTCATTATTTTATCTTCTGAGTGTATAATCTCTGCTCCTTTAAAGGATCTGCCTTACACCCGTCATGTAACTGATGCCGGCCTGTCCAAGGAGACAGATCTGTACTTTATGGGAGTCATAGAACGAGGCACCGGTAAATCCAAACACAGGCAACTCAACTCATTTTTATTCATTTTCTTTATTTAACATCACGCCTTTTTTTTCTTTCAGCTCGTCTTCATGCTGCTGTGGTTCTGAGTCCCCGTTACCCAGAGATCTCTCCTCTGTTCTCTGTGTCACTGAACTGGAAGGGAGAGTGCAGCGGACGCACTGACGACAACCTTCGCGTATGAAAATCATTTCAATCAGTGACATACCCAATGTCCCATTTCTTTTTCTAGCCCTGTCTTTTACATGATTATACTTTGGCCTAATATAGATTTTGTTTTCCCCTTTTCTTTTTTGTAGGCCATAGAGAGTGAGGTGAATGTGTTTAAAAATGAGCTACAGGGGCCGCGGCCGGGGCACCAGCTTCTGACCAATCAGATTGCTCGCCTGTGCGTCTGCCTGGACGTGTATTTGGAGACGGAAGGACAAGATGACAGCGTGGAAGGACCTCGCGAGTTTCCTCGTGAAAAGATGTGCCTGCGCACTGTCAGGTATGCAGTTAATGAAAGAAGTTATGCACTTTTTTTATATAAATAAGAATAAAGCACACTGAGTAGATATATTTCTGACTTCTTATTCTGTTTTCATCCAGGGGTCCAAATCGTCTGAAGCCGTTCAAGTACAACCACCCTCAGGGTTTCTTCAGCCACCGTTAAACCTCTGTACACACTTCAGATCGTCTTTGTGACTCTGATACCCAAGATGTCCTTTTTAAAACTTTTGAAAATAAAAACATCTTTGCATTTTCTTGAATTAATGCGTTTCTGTTTTATTTCTGGGACTCATGCGTGCAGATGTTGTTGTGTACGCTGTATTTTTTTTTTGTTTAATCACTTTTCTGTCCTCCCTAACCTCCTCCTCCAGTGCTGCTCTATTTATAGTTTTGGTTTTTCTTGTCGCTGATTGTTATTCCTGTGGTTCAGTGCAGGAGCGAGCTGAGTCATTTCCACAGAGGATCAGGCCCGAGGACTGAAATGTTTTGCGAATTGTGTACAGTTAGCCTTTGACCTCTCGTTTAGTATCATCCTGGTTTCAGTAGCACCGTAATGAGGAGTTATTGACGTTTCTGTCCATCAGGAATGAATATAGTGCAAGTGTCACCGCAGCACAAGTCCAGCAGGATATGAAACACTACAGAGTTTGAATTTATGTAATTACTCTGTCTTTAGTAAGCCCACTGGTGAAGATGATCATGTCATAAATGAGTCGGCTGATTTATATTTGTAGGGTTTGAGAAACTTCTGTTTGATGACAAAGTAAGGCTGAAGGTAATACTTGAGTAAGTGAACTGAAGAGGTTGTAAGGAAGAAAAAAACTTCAATTGGAAGCAGCAGCAGTAAAGTAACTTGTAACTTCTGCTTTTTTTGTGTATTACACTGCAGTTGCTGATCCTAATAAAGCTGACGACGGCAATTCTTCTTTGGCATCACTGGGCAAAATACTATATCAGCCTATTGTTGTGTTAAGGTTGAAGACTGCTGTGTCTCTCTTTTGCATAGTTTGCATGTTTTAGAAACTAGGGGCTGAATGGTGTTTTTTTTTTTTTTTTTGTCTTTTTAACAGCAGATCCTTTGAGTTTGAGGACGAAGGTAAAGGAAGTGATGGGTCAAACCAGCGGTGTCCAAGCCTGGTCCTCGAGGGCCGCTAACCTCCAAGTTTTGCATGTTTCTCTGCTTCAAAACAGCCGATTTGAGCGAGTGTGCAATGAACAGTCTTCTGTGGAACATGAAGACACACTGACGGGTGAAGTGAGCTACTGAAGCAGGTGTGTAGGAGCAGGGAAATGGCAAAAACATGCAGGACAAAGGCCCTCGAGGACCAGGATTGGACACTTCGGGGTTAAACAATCCACACAGACATGTCAGTGAGGCTTCAGTCCCATCAATACTGATCTATTTTTAGTGTATGCAGCATGCAGGAGATACATGCTTGGTGGGAGGGGCTTGAGGCAGAGGGGTGTACAAGGAAAACTGCAGAAAAAGGAGGAACCATTTTTTTCCCATAATTTTGAATAATTTGGACTTTTAAGGATGTTTCTGTTCTCCAGCTTTGGGCGACTATAAGATGCAGCGAGTTAAGAGAAGATGCCAGTGTTGATATCCTTCCCTCAGTGTCAGCCAAAGTGTGTCCAGTGTGAATATCCTAGAGCAAACTGAGGATTGGCTGCTCACTTATCACTTCAGTATGTTTTTTTTTTCTTGCCTGGTGTGGCAGTGATTTTTTTCCCCTTCAAATCAGAGCTTTTGAACAATAGAAAACAACCTTTAGCTCCACATCCTGCAGAGGGTCACACTTTTTAGTGCCAGTAAAAAGATGTTTGGCCGTTCTGTAAATCATCAACCACTTCCTTCCTCTAAGAAAAGAGTAAAGTTTGTTGTCGAACAGTAAAGAAAACCACGGCAAAAAAAAAAATCAGTATTTTCTCCTTTTTTTCAGTGTTTCCCTCTATTAAATCTTAGTCTTCTGTCTCATGTTTTAAGAATAACTTGGAGGTGCTGCTGCTGCTTCCCTTGAAGTTGATCTGAGCCTCTTCTCTGTGAGCAGGAAAAAACACTGCTCTTGATTTATACATGAATGTGATGTGCTGGAAGGGTGCGGTGGCTGCTGGAAGGGGTTGGGATGGGCGCAGCTCCCCCACTCTTTAGCCGCAATGCAGTGCAGTAACTCTCAGCGTTTACCTTTTTTTTTTTCACTCTCACACCTTCCCGGAGCGTTCCTGATTCTTCACAAATCGTCCCCAAAGGTTAATTTGCTGTATGTTTGATTTTCACAGAGTAAACACATTAGGAAGACACCACACTGCTTTTTTGTTAATTTTTTTTCAATCATTATCTTTATTTTTATTGTTTCATATTGCATATTCTCAGCAGTTTATACATAGCACAGTCATCATTGTCCTAGCGTTGCAGAGTGAAAGAGTGAGACACCACAGTTCACCTTTCAGGAGAAGCTGCATTAAGGTGCACAATGAGCAAAATTCAAGTCTTTCTTACTGGTTTATCTGTAAATATACTATAGACACTTGTGTTTCAATAAATAAACATCTCATATTCAATATCTGTCACAATCGTTTAGCTTGATGCCGCTTCGACATCTCTACCCTTGAAGGCTCGTGCGGGAGCAGCAGGATCCTGCCGGCCCCTTCAGGATTCAGTTTAAATGCACTTGTTATTCATTAAGGGCAGTCATCACATTCAGATAAAGAGTTTAGAGCATTCTGCATTCACTACAGTCATACATCAGAAGCTTCAGGGGTACGTGGTGGCCATACTTGGGGAGCAGGGGGGATTTAATTGCTACAGAGATCAATATTGCTTACATACTGTTACCTGCTTTGCTTTGGACATTAAATTGTGTGGACAGCTGGGTACGTCCAGCTCCTTTCTCCTGCTCTCCACCCTTCCCATGCCTTCGTCTGACCTCCCTCCCTCCCTCACAGTTCTTTGGCATCTCCTTTTCCTCACGCCCCTCCAGTTAAACTCAGTCTTACTTCTTGGCCTTCTCCTCCTTGCTCTCCTTCACCTCGGTGCTGGAAGATTTTTCAGCTTTCTCCGTCTTTGCGGCCTCTTTCACGTCTTTACTTGTCTCCTTCTTCTCCTCGGGCTTCTTCTCCTTTTTGCTCTCTGGCTTTTCCGGCTCTGCTTTAGGTGCAGCAGGCTTTTCGTCGGGCTTCTTCTCCTCCTTCTTGCTCTCAGGTTTTTCAGGCTCCGCTTTAGGGGCTGCCTTCGCCTCTGGCTCGGCCTTCTCCGATTTGGGGGTGGAGGGCTTCTCCTCTTTAGCAGGAGGAGCGCTCTCTTTGGGCTCAGACTTGGGAGCGGGTTTGTCTTCGGAGGGTTTGCTGGGAGTTGCAGGTTTTGGAGCTTCTTCCTTTTTGGGCGCTTTATCTGCTTTACTCTCTTTCTTTGGGTCAGGTTTGTCTGCCTTCTCTGGCTCCTTCTCCTTGGGTTCCTGCTTCTTCTCTTCCTTCACAGGCTGCTCTTTCTCCTTCTCCTCTTTGACTAGCTGAGGCTTCTCCTCTTTCTTCTCCTCCTTCTTCTCCTCTTTGGGGGTGTCTTTGGCAGCAGGAGGCTCGACTTTCTCTTTTTCTGGAGATTTAGGTTCAGGACTCTTGGGGGCAGGAGATTTGGCTTCAGGGGACTTTGACTTGTCTCCTGCGGGAGACTTGGCGGGGGATTTGGGCATCGGGGATTTGGCTGCTGGTGATTTGGATTCTGGAGATTTAACAGCGGGAGATTTGGGAGGAGGAGATTCACCTTTTTCCTCCTTCTCCTCTTCGTCCTTTTCTTCCTCCCCCTTTTCCTCTTCCTCTTTCTCCTCTTCTCCTTTCTCACCTTCTTCCTCCTCCTCTTCTTTGGTTTCTTCACCTTCCTTTTCTTCATCTCCTCCTTCTTCTTCCTCTTCGTCTTCTTTCTTTTCCTCCTCCTCCTCTGCCTCCTCCTCCTCGTCGTCAGCCTCCTCTGTCACCTCTGTCACCTGGGTCTCATCAGTCTGTTCCTCCACAATGACTGTGTCTGAGATCTCCTCACTTTTCACCTTCACATGGCCTGAAATCCTAGCTTCCAAGTAGGAGTATGGAGTTCCACCAGACACGAAACGATTCTCCTCTCCCTCCAGTAACTTCCTGTTTCAAAGACACAGCCAGAGGGAAATGTTAGAAGGATTTTTTGCTTTGTACAATCTACGAGAAAATGCTTGATTTCTATGTGTTTTTGAACCAACCTGTAAGCAGCGATCTCAATATCCAAAGCCATCTTCACATTCAGCAGCTCCTGATAGTCTCTCAGCTGGCTGGCCATCTCCCATTTGGTGGTTTTCAGTTCATTTTCAAGCTGATTGATGGTCTCCTGCAAAATGAGAACACAAAACCTTGCAGTTCAAGTGCCACACTGGGAGGACGTGCATCTGTTTTTCTGTGTGTTTGTGTCAATGTCCTGCCTGTAGTGAGCCGAGGTCATCCTGGTGTCTGTCTTCACTGTCCATCCGCTGCCTTTCCAGGGAGTCCTTGGTTCCCCGAAGGGTCTCCAGCTCGATGGTGCGGCTCTGGAGCTGACGGCGGTATTCTGCGATCTCCTCCTGGTTCCCACGGATCGCATCCTGGTTAGACTTAGCAGCTTCGGACAGGCGCTCCATACGCACTGCAAAGAAAAGCAATTTTATTATTATTTTTTTTTAAACGCATCGTTTCAATATCACTTTTGCTGTGTCACACAGCAACCACCAGCACTAAATAAGATGCCAAGAGAATTTCAGTGTGCCTGCACACGGATTGGACATTTCTGTAGACTCAGTGAGGGCAGACAGCCACCACTGGGGGCCTGAGTAACCTTGACACCCTCCGTCTGTCAGCTGGTCTGACTCAGCTTCCTCCCTCGTCCAGTCGTGATTGAGCCACTGCTGCAGTCAGCCAGACACAGAGGTCATTCAGCTAGATCTGATCAGCATGTAAATACACTGCAGCAGGCAAATACACCAACGCATCTTATCCTCCAAAGTAACTGTGTGCACCCATAAAGGTCAGAAGCACTGCAGGCGAATCATTCTCACAGGAGCAGCAGGGCGAGGTGTTAATTCGTGCTTTGCTTTACTAAGATGATCCATCATATCCACAACTAGCTGCACTAATTAGGAGAAGATGGCTGTTAAAGCAGGGAACCAAATGTTTTATCTTGTCTTTCTGACAATCTACCATGTCCTTGAAAGAGGTTCTTCTTGTGGAGGCTCGATGTAAAACACACCAGCACGACATCCCCCCCACCCCCCAGTCAGAGTGCCGATTAGTCAAACTGTCTCCTGTTTGAGTGCTAGGATGATCATTCTGCAGCAGCTACGCAGCACAGAAACTACAGAGGGCGTTTAATAAACTTTCTCTTTAAAGTTTCCACTCAGTTTGGTTTGGAGTTAAAAGCAACACCATCCGGATTTTAATCTTTCAGGTTTAATAAATACTAAGTGTATATTTCTCATATAAGAGACAGCCGCTCTGGAGGCTTTCAGCACCACGGACAGAGAACTTTCCAGCTCCGTCGCCGGACTCACCTTTAAACCATTCCTCCGCGTGCGTCGAGCTCTTTGACGCGTGACAGTCCAGCTGCGCGCGGATCTCCCGCAGCGCGCCGGTCACGTCCGTCTTCAGCGTGTCCCTCAGGTCGAAGCTCACCTGCGCGCCGTGAATCTGCGCCAGGAGCTCGGCCACCTCCTCCTCGTGGTTCTTCTTCAGGAAGGCGCCCTCCTCCTCCAGGGCGCGCAGCTTCTTGTCGAGCTCCAGGCGCGCGAGGCGGCACTCCTCCACGTACTTCTTCATGGCCCGGCCGGCCGCATCCAGCTCCTCCCGGTTCCGCGCCTCGTCCTCCAGCCGGACCCGCAGCTGCTGGACGTCCTCCTCCAGGTGCTCACGCTCCAGGGCGGCGCGGGTCTTGTCGCCGGTCAGCTGCTGCAGGACGCTCCTCAGCTCGCCCAGCTCGCGCTCGTAGTGCTCCCCGATGGAGACGCGCCCCGCCTGGCTCTGCCGTAGCGCCGCCGCCTCGGCCTCCAGGTTGCGGTTGTGCATCTCCAGGTTGCGCACCTTGTCGATATAGCCGGCGAAGCGGTCGTTGAGGGCCTGCAGGACCTCCTTCTCGCTCCTCCGCCCCATCACGTCCCCGTTGAAGGTCTCCAAGCTGTCGGCCGAGGACGGCTGGCTGTAGGTGAGGCGGCGGCGCTGGGAGTGGAAGCCGCTGGAGGAGGACACGGAGGCGGGCCGAGCCTTGCGGTACGAGCCCGGGCCCATGAAGTGGTGGTCCAGTGTGAAACTCATGTTTGCCGGGCCGGAGGAGGGGGGAGAAGTGACTGCAGCAGGAGGGAGAGCGCTGGGGTTTATATAGGAGGGAGGGAAAAGACTGAAGTCAGCAGCAGGACTGGCTAGTTTTTTAAAGAGACATCTATTCCTCAGGAAACTGATACCTGCGCAAGAATATTCACACTGACGGGTTCTATTTTAGCCCAAGATGCTCACCTTTTTATTGGCTTTGTGCTCAAACGTCACCTTTCACGCGCACAACAAACACCTGAGGAGAATGGGCATCAATCATTGGAGGATTCTTGTGAAGTCTGTCAGATCCTATAGCATTTTTTTCTAAACTGATCAAATATATATTTCGCGTTTTTATAAAAGATGCAAATCTGTATTTTCCTCGTGCTGATAATAAAGTTAAGTTGATCGGATTCTGTGGGTGTTCGGTGTGTTTCTGCTGATGTTTCACTGCTGCAGTGTGAGTTTGCAGATCATCCCTCCTGGGGTTCACCTCAGCTGCTTGGCCATTGACAGCTCCACATCTTTCCACCCAGGCAGCACACTTTTCTGTTCTACCCCTCCAAAATATTTAATTGGTAATCAAACTTGTTTTGTTTTGTTTTTTTTCCCCCCAGTTCTGTTGGCCTATCCGTCTACTTCCAGAACTTGTGCTCGGGCTATAGTCACCAAAATAGCCACACTTAACAGCAACTTTACAGAATATCAGAGTGTGTTGTGTGCTATAATGATGCAGCAGTAACACATGAAAAACTGCCCTGGACACGTCTGCTCTGAGAACAGGCCTGTCTCTGAAGAAGAGCACGTACAGCACCTATTGATTCCTCAGGGTGAGTGAGTTTACACAGCATCGTTTACCAGAGCCCTGAGAACCCCGATCCCTGGCAAGATGTGAGTCGAATCAGCACAGTGTTGGTTTTACACCACAACATTATGGACTGTGTGGCTTCTAAAAGTGCGAATGTGGAATCAGCATGCACACTAATATGATTGGAAATTATTATTATTATTATTATTATTATTATTATTATTATTATTATTATTATTATTATTATTATTATTATTATTATTATATTTTTTTTCTGTGCACATTTTGGACTTAAATGACTTCTTCATCTGCTATTTTACCCTTTCGTATGTCAAAAAGTGCCATGACTTTGAGTATTTGTAACTTTTCCATCCATCCATCCATCCATCCATCCATCCATCCATCCATCCATCCATCCATCCATCCATCCATCCATCCATCCATCCATCCATCCATCCATCCATCCTCTTCCAGCTGTTCTGGATAAATTCCAAAGTGTTCCCAGGCCAGCCAAGAGACATCTATCCTGGGTCTTCCCCGGTCTTCTCCTCCCAGTTGGACATGCATATCAGATGCCCGAACCACCTCAACTGGCTCCTCTCGATGTGGAGGAGCATCGGCTCTACCCTGAGTTTCTCACTCTGTCTCTAAGGGAGAGCCTAGCTGCCCTGTGCAGAAAACTCATTTCCACCGCATGTATCCGAGATCTTCTTCTTTCAGTCACAGCTCAGAGATTGTGAACATAGGTGAGCGTAGGAATGTAGACCAACCAGTAAACAGAGAGCTTCGTATGGACAGAACACAACAAGGAGCTCAATGTCTCTCGCCCAGACACGTGTTACCAGGGCCCCACTCTGGAGCCAGGCCTGGAGGAGGGGATCGTTGGTGAGCATCTGGTCCCACCGCCTGCAGAAGGAGCCATACAGGTCTCACTTTCAGCTCTAAGTTTCACCAAAGTCATTCAGCGCTCAGCTTTATGTGTCTGGTTCAGATTTAGGTCTAGTTGGATTTCTTAACACATTGTTCTTCCAGGCCAAAACCAGCTTGTTTCCACTCACATTGTGTTTTCCACCACATCTCAGGAAGGACTCGTGTGATGCATTTTCTCCCATCTGTGGGCTACATGTTTTATAAATGAGTATGAGTATCAGAGTCAGCTGAATTTAGACATGATACTCTATATGGGAAGCCCATGTTCAGCGTACCTAAATACACTGTCTCTGCAGTGCATCAAAAAGGATCTCAGTGCAGAGTCCAGGCTCAGGAATCAGGCAGACTCAGTAAGCTTTAATCTAACCATCTAGAACACAAGACAAAGAGGAGCATGGCCATGGTTGTTTGGCACTGACAGTGACAGAAAGAGAAGAGGAAAGAGTCATTTTCCTTGCACTTGTCCTTGAGTGGCAGCAGCTGAGATAAAGATGGAAAACAACAAAATCAATGTGCAGGAAAAAGGCTGGAATAAAGTCAAACTTGCTCCAGGAAGATGATATGTTAGCTCCATATCTGAAAGGTGTTTTGGGGTTGTTTGTTTTTTCACAGTGATTTGAGGCAGAGAAAGAGAAAGAGAGCATGCTGAAGGCAGACAGTGAAGAATGCAAATATTAGAGATCAGGATGATGTGTTGATGAAGGGGTGACAGCGCTCAGGGGAATGCAAGAAGAGTGGAACAGGGAGAGAAAAAAATGGTGGGGTCACCTTGGTAGAGACATCCAGAGTAATGGCTGCCTTAGCAGTCTCAAGGATGACTCAGCTGTAATACAGTTAAGGCTCTGGATCGTGTTTACCTGTTTAGACCTGGATGTTTGTGTATTCATGTGTCAGTTTGGTTGCCTTTGGTGAAAATCAAACTGGTAATTAAGTCAGTGAATTTTCAGTAATTGTTTTCTTGGAGAGTTGGTAGCCATAAAGGAAACGTGGCCTCAAACATCTTCAGGACTGTTGTAAATGTAGTGCTTGAAGTTTCTAGAAGATCACCTGAACAGGACTCCCTCACAGTACACCCTGCTGGTCATTTAGCAGACTGCGCCTGTAGTTCACACGTCTGTCCACAGGGGGCAGCAGCGCCCCGCTGCGACTCACACGGGGAGGATGTACTTCCGGTTAGCTCCTCTCTGACAGACGAGGGAAAGTCAAACAGGCAACATTTACCTACACAGCCATGTAATTTCTGATAAAATGTTGTCTTTATTAGATAAGTGGGTACAGGAAAACAACGAATTGGCAAATAATTTTAAGGTAGGTAATAACAGCGAGCGATTTTATGAACATTCAGCGCATCACTTTGAATAATATAAATTTATTAATTTAAAACAGATTTATAAAACCTAAACCAGTGCGTTAGCTAGGAAAGTGTTATGTTAGCTAACGGAAGCTGCTAAGACCTTTGAAACCTTTTTTTTTAAACATAAGTTTAACTCTGGGATTCCCAAACTTAGACTATTGTTCAAAAGTTTTTAAGAAAGTTTACTTTCTTGTAATATTTTAAATTGGTCTAATGGTTTGACATGGTGACTCTCTGAAGGTGTTAAGAGGTCGAACAAACAAACATTCCTCTGAAAATGACCAGGTAAACTTTTAAAGATCTTCAGAAAGCCAGAAATCTTGATTAAGACCTCTTTAAAAGATTACAAGAAAGTCTGAATCCCTAGAAGCAGAAATAGGGATGATTCAGACTCCAGGACCAGGATTGGGGACCCCTGATCTATACCTTGGAAAATTATTGTGTAGGAATAAAAGATTGGATGGTGTTACTGTAAAACACTACATAAACGCTATCTATTTTTCAAAATCACACATTTATAAAGTAGTATATAAATATATATAATAAACTGAGTAAATAGTGTCTTGTTTTCCTTCAAATTATAATTGATTAGGACATATAATTTCCCATAAATGCTCAAAGTTACTCTGATACATCCTCACTTTGTATTTTGTTGGTTTTGAACTGTTTCAGCTGCCTGAAGCACAAGAAGCCACCAGCCCAGACCAAAACCGGACCAATCTGAGACAATCCTGCTCTGAGTTTCACAAACTTTTAAGAAAAATCCAAGGTGCTCCATCACTTAAATACAGTTTTTTTTTTCTTGTCAGCGCACTCAGAACTTTCTGTATGTTTTCTTTATTTTCTTCTTTCCTTTGCCTTCAGGTATCCCTCCTGATGCAGGTCATGCAGAGTTGGAGCTTTCAGTGGTGTATAACGCCTCTGTGTGTTTTATCGCTCAGTCTCAAATTGTGGAGGCTGAGCTGCTACTCCAACAAGCCACAGAGAGAGGTGGGCTAAAATAGTCTTGTTCATTGATGCAAATGATACAGAAACAGAACTATTATTTGTAAAGCCATTTTGTTTTGAGGAACTTCTCAACACTCTCTTCCATCTTTTGTTGTTCCTCACAGTTCTGCAGATGACAGGAGATGATCCTGATACTTCAGACCCTCTTGTGCTTTGGAGAACAGTTCTCAAGTCAGTGAGAAAAACAGCTTTTCATCACCATGTACTCTACCTTCTCAGTCTGCAGTGGGCAATATGGCTGACCAACAGCTACCTGAAAACTATCAGAGATTTCCAGGTAAATTAGTCTTAAAGGTCTTTATGGTATAAAGAAGTCATAGCTGTTTGTTTGTTATTCCAGTTCTGGCTTACAAAACATCTGTCAAAATGACAAATCAATGCTTTTTATGTATGATATGAGTCATGTTCAGGTCATTTAACTGATATTAACTACAGGAACCTGTTGAGTTTCATTATATCGATATTTTTATTGATTTTATGTCAGAACAAATAATAATTATAAATTTATTTTTAGATAAGTGGCAGTTTTTTGGGATGTTACAAGTACTTTTTCATGAAAATTGAAAATTATTTTTACTTATTGATGTCTTTTTCTTCATTTTTAAGTCATTTCTATTTTCTACAATACATTTGTCAGAATTTAAACTCCACTCTGATTGTATTGTTGATAGTAAAGCATTCCTCTTTGTTTAGTACCAGTGGTGTTATGGAATGGCACAAGTTTGATCTTGGATTTGTTGTGATTAATCAAAGAACTTCTAATACATCTTTTCCTTGATGCAGGAGGAGATTTCTGCTCTGTTGGAGACACTAAGTGGAAAAGTTGGGGATGATTGTAGGAATGAAACAAAAGCAAAGTTTCCAGATGTCCCAAAACTGATAACGGACCCAAGAAGGCTTGTTGAACTTCTGCAGATCTGTACCATCATTACCCAAGGTTAGATACATTCATACTTTAGAGTTTTGGATATCTGAGGGCTGATTACAATTTATGTATTATTATTTAATGGAAAGGCTTAATTTTGTAATTTTTTTATGTACAAAACGCTCCATTTTATTGTGAAGCTCCAAAGTACAGGAGCATACAAGAGAAAATAACAAAAAAAAATCTAATGCTTACCCCAATAAATAGGGTGGGTATTTTGATGTTTATTATGTAACTATAAAGATGTCCTGAGGTCATAACATACCACCCTACTGATGTCGGGTAACATCATAGTTCCATCGAATCCTTAAACCCTGAGCAAAAAAAATAAAAAATCAAACAAATACTGGCAAGACATTTGACTTTATGCCAGGATATAAAACCTTTCAACACAAAACTGGTAGAACATTATTAGCTTGTTTCTTTTTGAGGTTTTTGTTGACCATTTGCAGGTAACGGTAAAGCAAAAAGCCAAAGAAAATGAGTTTGAGCTTCCTACTTCTGTTACATCTACAGGGATGCAAGTCCAAAGGTTTTCCACCTAAACATCACCCAGAGGGACATAGTACGTCCACCAGCTTATCTTTCACCTGAAAGCACTCTGCTGCTGCTCTCTTTACCGAGTCAAAAGTGCGCTCTCACCTGGCTGTTTGCATTATTTAAAAGAAATGGGATTCCTCAGATCTGATCTCATTTCCCATCACTCTGTAGTCCAATTCTAAAACTCTCTTGTCTATTAAATGAGGTATAAATGATACACAGGGGCGTTTAGTCACTCTTTACAGAACAACTTTCAGTTAGCCTTAATTTCAGCATACTACAAACACCTTACTAGACATGTTCCGTCAGTTATCATGGGCTGACAGATTTACTTGTTGCTTGATATTCCAGCTGTAAAAGATGATAATATTAATCTGTGTGCTTTGTTTTTTTTCCTGATTGTGTGTGTAAGGTGCAGAAAGGCTGAGTGAGGGTTGGAGCTCAGAGGTGCTGTCGGATCTTCAGGCAGCTTCCACTTTGCCGGCTGCCAGAGCTCTTGTAGCGTACACACACCTCCTGTCAGGCGCCTGCCTCGCCCATATGGTACACATTTAATCTACTCGTGCAGTTAAAAAAAAAAAGGAGCGTTCAGGATTGTGAGATTTGCATTTGTCTCCAGAATCGCCCTCAGATGGCACTGCAGTGTTACAAAACGGCACTGGAGACAGACTCTCATTGCGTTTGTGCTCTCTACCAGAGCATACTCATCTACAGGCAGCTGAAAAACTCCCAGGCTGAGATACAAACTCTTCGTATTCTGCACTCAGTGAGTAACACAAAGGTATCCATTAATTCTTAGAGACAAAGAATGGGATCGCTGGCAGATGACTCTAAAATTTTTCGTATGTTCAGATTGTCTTGTTGTTAAATAGTCTCTTTGTGGTTGTGTAATTTTCACTAAAACAGCTCAATAGATAAACAGAAAAGTAACTTTTTATCACAGAAACATTCAGTGTATTGTTGGCCTGGATGCTCAAACATGAATCCGCTGTTGTCCCACAGATTTTATTGTTGCCCTCCTCCTCGGAGCCTGCTATGGCTGGAACCCACCTTCTGTCTCCGTCCTTATTTCTCCGCAGCCAATCACTGAGCAGCTTGCTCTCAGTCCCGTCTGCCCTCAGTGTCCTTCACAGTCTGGCCCTGAAGTGTGTTCTCCACAGCAGGTGAGGAGAGCAGCTGCAAATCTCTTCCACTAGCACTTCAAGTCTAAAGTTGAACATGTAGATGAGAACAGTAGAAATGTGTGTGTGTGTGTGTGGTGTTTCTGTAGAGCATCAGAGGGTGTGGAACATTATCTGGACCTGCTGGCTGCTCTTCACTCAGAAGATCAACACAGAATAGGAGCAAAAACAATGACAGACACACAAGTAAATGTACTTGGATATGAAATACTCCAGGGAAGAATGCTTTCTGAACATGATATTTGACGTGTGTTTACTCTACGTTGTCTCAGGTGCACGCCGAGGTCTCCACCCTCCCCAAACTACCCAGGCTCTACCTGGAGGCTGGAGCTGCTTTGCTCATGGCTCAGCGACCTGCAGACTGTATGGCTCTCTGCAGTGAAGTCATCAGCACGACGCAGGATCTGCTTCCACAGAAAGTTGTGTTGGACGAGTCGGAGACAAATGCGGCTGCGACAGAGGACGTGAAGGAGGAGGGTGAGGGTGGGTTGGCGATGTTTCTCTGGACTGCAGCTGCCTACCTCCTCCAGGGTCACTGCTTCACTCACATGAAGGACTGGAAGCAAGCTGTGACCCACTACACAAGGTCAGGGGCAATAAACTGGTTTTAGTCAGATCTTCAGTTTTATGTTTTTTTAACTAAGCAGACATTATTGTGTTCTGTATTTCAGGTGCATCAACCTGTTGGTGAAGGTGCATTATAAAAACAAAGGTGAGTTTCTTTTTCTAAAACAAACAAATCATTTAATTGTCTCTTTGCTCCCGTTTATTTGTTAATTTATGGTCAGTTGCAGGTTTCCAAACACAAATCCCCAGTGCAGATACAGATGTTCAGCAGGGAGGTGATTTTTGCATCCTCCAAAGGCTTAAGGGACTTTCATTTGCTGGTAGAGGTATCAGTTTCACCCAGATGGACCGGATGAAAGAGGCCCTCAGAGACCTGCAGCACAGCCTGCAGGTCCTCCCAGGTACACACTCCACAGATGTAAATGATCACATGTTCTGTCAGTTGAGTATGCGGTGGCTCTTAGGCATTAAAATATCTGATATGGCCCTGTTATTTTCAATATGTTTACTTTATATACAGTCATCTAAAGTACACTACAAACCTTTTCCATACTTTGGCAACATTTAGTGTGCTCTGAGTCTTGTTTTGAGAGATTATTCAGGATAAAAATAAAAAAAAAGCTTGAGCAGAGGTGCACAGATTAGGAATTTCAGACCTTTTTCTAAAACGTGAAATTGGTGTTTGTGGATTGGAATGTTGCTAGTACGCCCAGTATGTCACACCCTATTCAATTTGAATAAGTGAGTAAAGCCAAACTGGTTTAAATTTTATTTAATTTTTTCACAGATCACCTCTACTGGTTACAAATATCTGAACGGCCTAGTCCTCTTAGACGTGTGTTTATTTGAGATGTAGCTTTAATGTTAAAGACTTGGTTTTATGATGTGTTTCTTAAGTAATTCCCTCCTTCCCACACACACACTGTAACTGATTTAATTAAAATGTGGATTAAATAAGCAGTCATGTATGCTGGCTACAAGTGTGCTGCTGTAAACTGGAAGCAGAGGTTGGTTGTTTCCTTGTGATAGACACTTGGGTGTGACCAGGCAGAAAGGACACAAAGTAACTGATAAACACAATCTGCATCATTGTTTCTTTCTGTGTCCTGACACTGCAGTTGCATTTAAGCAAAACTTTTCATGTCTGTCTGAAAAAGGTGCTGTAGTGCTTTTTACACATTCAACACGTTTCCTTTGACATACGAGCCTCAAAATGTTAGCATAAACACATTTGTTCTATGGAGCCGCAGTGTGTATGGGCTTTATTTTTGTAGCTCACCATGCTGTGTGTCCTCTCACAGAGGGTGTGGGTGCCGGGCTGTGGTGTGGTGAGGTGCTGTGGAGGCTCAGCAGGAGGTGCGACGCAGCAGCTTGTTGGGAAAAAACCTGGAGCCTTCCCACTCAGCCCTTAACAGAGTAAGAAACCTCCTTGTGTTGGCTGTCCTCTCTGCATTTGAGTGTTGAGTATCTTCTATTCAATAAACACTACACCGCCAATTTCAAATATCGTGCTTCTTTTTGCTGTGGGCTAAAATCTGATGAGATTTAGGAACTTGAAATGCATTTAAGGATGCTTTCTGACACCACAAACAAATTTAGAAACTATTTTAGTTAGATCTGAGCAAAACAAAATTCATTTTATTTTTATTTAAGAAAAACATTGGTTGGAAAAGATGTGATTTTTGAGAATTTAGGATGTTAACCACTGTAGTTAACATGCTTGTTATATTGGTTCATGCCTTTTATGTTGCAGGACTCTTCCTGTGTACGTACAAGAACCTCAGACTGGCCCGTTGTTGGACTCCACAGAACTGCGCCACAGATTACACGAACTCCATCCTGTCTAGTCGGCTTGCAGACAAGAAAAGGAATATGTCTCCATCACTTGATAAACATGGGCTTTCACTGGTGAAATGAAACCCATAAACTTGAATCACTGGGGACAGCACAATAAAGAGACATCATGGATTGACGTGATTTATCTATGCTTTAAAATTAATGCACAGACAGTGTGAAAATGTCAACTATGCCTGGCCTGGGATATAAAAATGCTGCTACAATATATAGTTTAGTTCTGTATTTCATTATAAAAGAAGGCAAGCAGAACATACATTGTATGTACATTTGTACTTGTCTTCTTATGTATGAAGGTCTAGAATCAGACACTCATTGCAGTCAAGTGCAGAAAATAGACTACCAGTAATTTTAAGCTGTGTGACATGCCAATGTTACTCACTATTACTATGACTAAAGCAAATCATTTTTATATTTTTATGATTCTTAAATATCTACGCGGTGAGCAATAACTGGACGGTAATAAGCCAATAAGAGACAACAAGAGAAAAGTTGATGACCCCCCTCTCTTCATTGTAACTGGCTAAACTTCCTCGGTACCCACGGTGACGGAAGAGACGGCGGTTTTGATTGGCTGTCGGATTTTGATGCGCAGACTCCAGCCAATCAGAATGAAGGATGCATGAAAGCTCATAGTATAACCGTAAAGAAGGAACGGAAACTACTGCTCTTCGTGTGAAATCACAGAGAACGTTCAGTAACGAAAACCGGTTAAGCCTCTCCAACGTTTAGCTAGAATTTATTTATTTCTATCAATCCAGGTGGACGACCATGGCTTCGGGAGGGGAGTAAGTAGACATGTTTTTTTTGGAATTTGCAAAATACATTTTGGAACAATGGCTACGAACTAACAGCTTTTTAAATGCCTAACGGTAGCTCATGATGCATTAGTTTGTTAAGTTAGCTCGAATGCTAGCAGGGGAGCTAATGGGGTCAGCTACTTCAACCTCAGCCCAATTGTTCAAACGTGTATTACCTGCTGGAAGTTTACTAATAAACTCGCAAAATGCTGTCAAACTACGCAGCTGTCCTGAGCTGTTTAACGGTACCGAGTTACGGACTTGACAAAGCGCAGTCATTGCTGTCGTGCTTGATGGCTAACATTAGCTTAGCAACAGCGTCAAGGCCAAAGCCATCCACCGTCACACCGACAAATTGGCCTATCTGCCAGTTATTAGCCTGCCTTTAGAGTTGGCGTCGAACTGAATCGGGACTAATATTTACCATAATTGACTTGTGGGAGTATTTACGCTGACATGCTAATGGGTTTACTCGAGAAAACGATTGGCAGTGTTGTGGTTACTTTCATGACGACCTGTCCGTAGCTACACAGAGCACCGAAGCAAGCTAGCAGCGTTGAGGCGACACTTTAAATGATTCTCTCTTCTCTCTCCCAGCTTAAAATGGTTTAAATCAAACATCTCTTCAAAATGCGCCAAACAGTTGACGTTTGACGTGTCGCGTTAGAGCTGTAACGTAAATCCCTAGAAGATGGCCCTTGTTAGCCAACAAAGTTTTTTCTTTTTTTTTCTCGGGATTCTTTTGCTGTGTCATCTGGGCTCCTTCGCTCGCCAGCCGGTTAGCTCGAAGCTAACGTTAGCATGTTTTCGACGTGAAACAAAAACCATTTAAACAATTCGTGGCTTTTTTTCTCTCCCTCTGTCTCGAAACGTGCGTCTGTTTATCGCCCTGCTCGTCGGTCCGCCGCGGTATTTTGACTTTGTGAAAGTTTTGCGCTAATTTCCCCCCCGTCTTCAGCGTTTCGTGACCGTCTGATCGGGCGCGTTGAGTAAATACCTGTTCGCGAGCATCAGTGCGTCAGGTGTGTTACGGTTTTTAGATGCGGCCACGTTATATTCCTATAACATAAATCACCACGTTCGCGGAAGTGAAATTAAAATACTTTTTACTGACCAATTTATGTAATTGCAATTGCGGTAAAAGGAACTGATAAGCAGTGCTATAATTTTTATATTATTTTATAATATAACAACACAGATTACAACTGTAGGACTTAGTATTACCTGCAAAGCAGCGGGAATTACTAGTCATGTTTGGTAAAATATTTTAAAATTAAGGTGCTTGTATATTAAACTATACTGACCCCCTGGTAACATAAATGCATCCATTTAAATAGTAATAACTGAAAATTCTGGAATTTCATATGGAAGTACCTAAAAGACTGAGCAAAAACAAAAGCAAAACTTGAGTTTTAATGGAGTCTTAAAATCAAAGTTCATAAAAAATTTATATATTTGAATGGCAAACACAGATGCTCATTTATTCAGCTGTTTGAAAAATGATACAAAGATCCAGCTTTATATATTTTTTAAAATATGAAATCTATTTGCTTCAGAACATCTATTTCACGTTTTGTTATGCAAAATATATGTATTGCATTGTCTAAATGTTTACAGGAATTCAACAAACATGCATCACTTTCAGAGCAACCTGTCAATGCTCTACTTAGGTCTTTAAATTCATATTTGTTTACCAGCTCTATAAACTAATTTAAACGGGTCTTGTTGCAAATGGTTAGATTAGTTTTTCTTGTGATTTTACATTATTGCTTAATTTGGGGTGGGTGAAAAGAAAATTGTACAGTTGGGCTTGTAACAAAAATGATCTAAAAAGGTCTTAATTTGGCTGATAATGCTTTAGAACAGATGATTGTGCTTGAAGGTAAAGTACATTACAAAAGTAGGGAGGTGAATAAAAAAGATGGGTGGTGACTGATTTGTTACCTTTTTACATATTCGCTCTTTCTCATCACAGATCCAAAAATGATGATCTAGCAACTGCAATTCTGAAACAGAAGAACAGACCCAACAGACTGGTTGTTGATGAATCCATCAATGAAGACAACAGCGTGGTCTCTCTTTCTCAGGTAAACATCTAAAAGCCTTTATACATGTCCAACTAATTTCCCTTGGGGTTAATAAAGGATGTTTCTGTTTTTCTGTGCCAAAAACATTTCAAAACCACATGATTTGGTGGGGTTAAGGTGGACAGTAACACAAAGTGCATTTAAATAAAATTTGCTTTGTGTTTTAAGGCCAAGATGGATGAACTGCAGCTGTTTCGCGGTGACACAGTGCTGATGAAAGGAAAGAAGAGGCGGGAGACTGTGTGCATCGTGCTTTCTGATGACAGCTGTTCCGATGAAAAGGTTCGCATGAACAGGGTGGTCCGAAACAATCTGAGGGTCCGTCTAGGCGATGTCATCAGGTGGGCGAAAACAGATTCTTGGATGTTCTTATACGTATTTATTTAAATGTTAAGCAGTGCTAAGTGTAATATTTCCCTCAGCATTCAGCCGTGTCCTGATGTGAAGTACGGAAAGAGGATTCATGTCCTCCCAATAGACGACACAGTAGAAGGAATTACAGGCAACCTGTTTGAGGTCTACCTGAAGCCATACTTCTTGGAGGCTTACAGACCAATCCGCAAAGGTAAGAGATGCTGCCTGTTGTCTAGACAATATTGTATTTAAGTTGGCTTGTTATGCTAAATGTTTGCTCTTGATCTTTGAAGGGGATATTTTCCTGGTGAGAGGAGGCATGCGTGCTGTGGAGTTCAAGGTGGTGGAGACCGATCCTTCCCCCTACTGCATTGTTGCTCCTGACACAGTTATTCACTCTGAGGGTGACCCAATCAGGAGAGAGGTGGGTATCAACCTATGCAGTATGGTGTGAACTTTACATTTGAAAAAAAATTCAAACGTGACCATCTTGTTTGAACGTGCAGGATGAGGAAGAGGCCCTGAACGAGGTGGGCTACGATGACATTGGAGGAGTCAGGAAGCAGTTAGCTCAGATCAAAGAGATGGTGGAGCTGCCTCTCAGACACCCGTCACTGTTTAAGGCCATTGGAGTCAAGGTGAGACACCTGTCTTTAATGTGCTGTGAAAATGGCACTCTAGTTGGATTTTTACTGTGAAGTTCTCAAGTAACCATTTGTAAAATTTTGCTGAATTATTAAAAAAGGAAAAACTTCAAACTGGAGGTTCTAGCACTTTATATACATCTATTATATCTTATATACATCTATTATTGAAGGTTACCTATCTAACCAGTGAATCAAAACCTTGTGATTTATTTATTTTTTTTAAATTTAACTGACATCGAGTCATTGCAGAAGTTTTGACTGACGTCTACACAAAGCTACCTCATCCCCAGGACATTTTGATATTAAAATATTGTTCTTTTTTTAGCCCCCACGCGGAATCCTTCTATATGGACCCCCTGGAACTGGAAAAACTTTGATTGCCAGGGCCGTGGCCAATGAAACGGGAGCTTTCTTCTTCCTAATTAATGGTAAAGAGCACTAATCTTTATTTTTTTTACTCGACACTTCTTTGTTTAGGACTAATGGTCATACTTTATTAGCCTTTTCTAAACTTTAAACGTTAATCTGTGTTTCAGGCCCTGAGATTATGAGTAAACTGGCAGGTGAGAGTGAGAGTAACCTGAGAAAGGCCTTTGAGGAAGCTGAGAAGAATGCTCCTGCCATCATATTTATTGATGAGCTTGATGCAATTGCCCCAAAGAGAGAGAAGGTGAGTGCAAAAAGGCAGGCAGTATAGATGAATAAATGACAAATGCAGATTTTGGTGTTTTAAAATCAGTATTTTAAAGCATTTTCCAGACTGTAATGGACTGAAATTGCCCCATGTTAATTTATCTTTTTCTACATTTGCTTGCAAGTTTTTTTTGTTTTTTGTTTTTTTTTCAGTTATTCTTGCTGTAAAATATAGTTTAAAATTTCCATCGTCTTACTCTAATTAAAAAATTATTAGGACAAAGTCTAGATTAAATCTGACGTGTAAATTACAGAAATAATGTGCATTGTGTTTGTCAGACTCATGGAGAGGTGGAAAGGCGCATCGTTTCTCAGCTGCTGACTCTTATGGACGGCCTGAAACAGAGAGCTCATGTGATCGTCATGGCTGCCACTAACAGACCCAACAGCATTGATCCAGCACTCAGAAGATTTGGTAAATGGTCTTTTATTAGCACACTGAGTTGCTTTGAGGTTTTAGAGCTCTCACAAGTTTGTCAGTGCTCATATTGGTTTAAGGGAATTTGGGGTGTGTCTAAGCCAGTGTTATTAAGTCCAATGCTGTTACATGTAACCTTTTGTTTATGTCATTCAGTTATATTTGCATCATGTATACAGAAGCAATATGGGATCAGGAAAACAAAACTGCTAGAGGTCATTCTCTAAGAATTTATAGGTTTCAAACAGCTTTAAGTTGCACTCTGCACCTTTTAGAAAGGTGCCTAGTGATGACAAACAACATCTAACTCCTTTATTTCATATAATTTAAAGGGTTTTTTCTTTCTTAGTGCAGTACTTGGTAAAAAGAGCTTTTGTTTTGTTGGCTCTGCAGTTCAGAGCCTGCTGGGTCAGTTGCTTTTATCTCTGCAGTTCTACAAGCTCAAGATATGATTGATTGTTTCTGACAGCTTTTACAGAGTGCCTGAAGTGCATTTCGCCTAGTCATCAAATACGCATGTTTGGTTAAACGATGTAAGATGCATATTCTGAAATGTTCTGCAGTATCATAGGAGTGAAAGTGGGGATTTCCTGCAGACAGTTGCTTTTTTTTAACTGTCTGGTTTAAATATTTTGTAAAACTAATGGATATGTTTGAACCCTCACCCTTTCCAGGACGTTTTGACAGAGAAGTGGACATTGGCATCCCTGACGCAACGGGCAGGTTGGAGATTCTGCAGATTCACACCAAGAACATGAAACTGGCTGATGATGTTGACTTGGAACAGGTTTGTGCACATCTTTTTTTTTTTTTTTTTTTTTTTTTTTTTTTTTTTTTTTTTTTTTTTTTTTTTTTTTTTTTTTTTTTTTTTTTTTTTTTTTTTTTTTTTTTTTTTCTTTTGTTCAAGTGGCACCTTAAACACAATATTTATTCTGTAAATTTGTTGTTGTGTCTGAGGGGACACTCTTGAACCACTGAGCTAGATGTGTTTTACTTTTGTTTGTATCTTAGGTTGCTAATGAGACACATGGACATGTGGGTGCAGATCTGGCTGCTCTCTGCTCTGAGGCTGCTCTGCAGGCCATTAGGAAGAAGATGGACCTGATTGACCTGGAGGATGAGACCATCGATGCTGAAGTCATGAACTCTCTTGCTGTTACTATGGATGACTTCAAGGTAAATTTGTGATGTGATGAAATGGGATAAGAGTAAATTCAAATGGAAGTTTATTTATATAGCACATTTTAATAACAATCTTTGTTGACTGAAGTGTTGTACAAATAGTAAGGCATAAAACAGGGAGTGGCAAGAATTTAATGGTCCACTAGAACTGGCATAGTTGTTATGCCAGTTCTAGTCCAAATTCTATTCTATTGTCCAAATAGAATATGTTGTGGTTTGTTTTTATTCAAATTAAGGAACTTGATCTTCATTCATGTTTGCACATTTCTGAGACAGTGTAACAGAGCATGAATACACGCATAACTGAATAGACAGATCTGAAGATCATCAGCACAACAGTAAAAAGATATATTATGCCTTCTAAACATGGACCCCAATAGCTGCATTAATAATGATTATTAACCTAAAACGGATCCTTCAGGTAGTTCACAATTAAGCGGGGACACAGCTGAAACATACATTCCTAGATAGAAAAACGTAAGTTTTACTGCTACAGCTGGAACCATTTCCAGTCTGTACCTTTTAATATCTACACACGAGTCCAGACATGAGAGAAGGACGAGATCTTCTTTATCTAAGGTGGTGGTCAGATCCAGCAATGCAAGACTGCAGAATTGGAGTAAACGGTTAAAAGCGACACTTTAAAAAGCTTTAAAAGGACTGTTTCTGTGCTGAGGTGTGCTTTAAAACCACACTGCAATTTTATGAAAATTACGTTAAAACCGAGGTGTGACTAACTGCCTATAAACAGCTTTTAACTTTAGTTAACAAAGGGAGCTTAAAAATGAGTCTAAAATTAGAAGGGACAAAAGGATTAAAGTTGCTCACAGAGAACAACTTGGCTGCTTTGAATGTTGTGCTTTGAAAGCAGCTGTGACACAACTGGATCAGAGATGAATTATTTAAACCAACAATTCATGGTCCAATGGCATTAAAAACATTCCTGATGTGTGGTTGGATGCTGTCATTGGTGCAGAATAATAACTACAGTAATTAATTCAATTAATGTGTTGCAGTGGGCTCTAAGCCAGAGCAACCCATCTGCACTGAGGGAGACAGTTGTTGAAGTTCCCAACATCACCTGGGATGATATCGGAGGTCTGGAAGATGTCAAGAGGGAGCTGCAGGAGTTGGTGCAGGTATGAGGGAGATCGTATCGGGAATGGATTCTGTTCTGGTTTGAATATTCTCTCTTACTGTTGTTGTTGTTTTTTTTTCTTCATCTACCTAAAATAGTATCCTGTGGAGCATCCAGACAAGTTCCTCAAATTTGGCATGACCCCATCCAAGGGTGTGCTTTTCTATGGGCCCCCTGGTTGTGGTAAGACACTGCTGGCCAAAGCCATCGCCAATGAGTGCCAGGCGAATTTCATCTCCATCAAAGGACCGGAGCTGCTCACCATGTGGTTTGGAGAATCTGAGGCCAACGTCAGAGAGATCTTTGACAAGGTAAGAGGGTTTCAGGTCTATGTTTGCATTTTAAAGCCGATTATGTTCTTGAACTTTGTTTTTACATCACAATTTAAACCATTGTTTTTCAGGCTCGTCAGGCTGCCCCTTGTGTTCTGTTCTTTGATGAGCTGGACTCCATAGCCAAGGCCCGCGGCGGCAACGTGGGAGACGGCGGCGGAGCTGCCGACCGTGTCATCAACCAGATCCTGACTGAGATGGATGGAATGTCGAGCAAGAAGAACGTGTTCATCATCGGAGCCACAAACAGACCAGACATCATCGACCCGGCCATCCTGAGACCTGGCCGTCTCGATCAGCTCATCTACATCCCCCTGCCCGACGAGAAGAGCAGGATCAGCATCCTGAAGGCCAACCTCCGCAAGAGTCCCATCAGCAAGGTGACAGTGCTGCCCTGGACATACAGTTCATTAGAAAAGAATGTAGTCTTCTGTTGGAGCTAACCACTCTTAACTTTTCTTTGTTGAATGATATGAATGAAGAGTCTTCAAGTTCTGTAGAGAAACCTTCAGCTCCTCTGTTCAAGTTATTCAGAGTGTTTTTAGAAACATCTGAAACACATTTGTAAACCAGTTCTCTCTCTTGTCTTAAAGGATGTGGACTTGGACTTCCTGGCTAAGATGACCAATGGTTTCTCTGGTGCTGATCTCACAGAGATCTGTCAGCGGGCGTGTAAACTTGCCATCAGAGAGAGTATCGAGAACGAGATCCGCAGAGAGCGGGAGAGGCAGACAAATCCATCGGCTATGGTCAGTTGTTGCTCTCTCCCTCGTGTTTATTTATTTATTTTCACATCTGGTTGAGCATTTAATCTCTAAACTATTATGTCTAACACTTAATTGTTGCCCTCTCATAGGAGGTGGAGGAGGATGATCCTGTGCCTGAGATCAGGAAGGACCACTTTGAAGAAGCTATGAGATTTGCTCGTCGCTCTGTCAGTGATAATGATATTCGCAAATATGAGATGTTCGCTCAGACGCTGCAGCAGAGCCGTGGCTTCGGCAGCTTCAGGTATAGTTTAACACTTTAAAAGTTGGTGGTAGATTATTATAGAGGGTCTTTTTTTGATTGTGGATCATACATGAGCAGTAAAATAAATATTAGTGACTTTAGCTGTCAAGAAAAGCCTTTATTCAGCTGAGGACAGAAATGTTAAATATGGCAGTGATCACAGGAAAAAAAATGTTCTAAAAACAGACAGATGAGTGACTTTGCTCTGCCTTTCAGGTTTCCCTCCAGTGCTGCTGGAGGCAGTGGTCCAAGTCACGGCTCAGGTGGAACTGGTGGCGGTCCGGTGTTCAATGAAGATAATGACGATGATCTTTATGGATAAAACTACACTGCCCCACAGTGGTCAGTCTTGGGATCACACCTGTACAAATTCTCACCAGATTCCACATTTTTAGGACTTTGTGCTTCTTTCATGTGTTCTTTTTTTCTCTTTTTTTGTATAATTTCCCTTGGAGAAAGCATGTAGCCACTTGGTTTGCCCTGACTTTGATGTTGGATGGGAAATGGGATGTTGAAAATAAAAGATAAGTGATTGCAAATTGTTCTCAGACAGTTGGGGGGGTTACAGGGGGACTGGCGTTTAAGTGGCCTCAATCTGTTTATCAAAAAAAACAAAAACATGACTGGCTATAGTAATGGGATTCAATGCTAGAATTTGGAAAAACATGAAACATATTGCTGATGACTTTTTCTTTTTTAAAATAAACAGTAGCATATAATGTATTACAAATTTGTCAAGGTTATGTTGTTAAAAATAAAATTTCACTAAATGGAGAAGTTAACTCCTGTCTTTATCAGTTTGACCTTTTTTTAAGGAATTTTTGTCCAATTTATGAAGTTTATTTGAACACGTTTTATACAAACAGTGACTGCAACAAAATATCTGACTTATGATTGAGCCTCAACATGGGGATAACCTGTGTTAATGATTTTTTTTATTTACCAGAAGGTTGTTTGTTAAATAATCTGACGAGCAGTGCCTAGAACTGCTATGGGCTGAAAATATAACAACAAAACAACAACAAATGCAGACAACTTAGCTCATTATTTGGCTAAGAAGCAGTTCTGTTACCGACCACTCAGTGTCACTCTGGGGTTGTTTCCCCTCATTTTCTAAGCAATTAGATCTTTAAAAATGTAGTTGTCTAAAAGAAAAACCGGAAACATTTCTGATCTTCCAGAAGTAATTCTGTTGCACTCTCAGTAAGGATCAGAAAAGGGGAAATGAGGATGTTCTGCATCTCTCCACACTCTCTTGCCATCCCTCTGCAGAGGAGAACAAAACAAAACTGATTTTTATAATAAATCAGCCGAAGGAGAGTACAAGGCTTCACAAACGTTGCTGTCTCACCTCGACTGTTGGAGCAATGAAGCGCATGTTGCGGTTCAGCGAGTCGATCAGCTTCATGTCCTCTTGTGACAAAGAAAAGTCAAACACGTTCAGATTCTGCTGGATCCTGGAGGGCGTCACGCTTTTGGGAATACACACCACGCCCCTCTGAATGTGCCACCTGCAGCGCCATGAGGTGAAATTTTCACTTTAGCTTGTGCTGATCAGATATTTAAGAGCTGATCTGATGTAATCCACAGGTTGTGTAAGAGATCACTTTGTTTGTTTCTTGCCTTACCTGAGTATCACCTGGGCAGGAGATTTCTGGTATTTCTGGGCGACGGCTCCCAGTTGGGGATCCTCAAGCACTGTAGGTTCATCAGGAGAAGCCCAGGGTCTGTCTCCGCTGCCCAGAGGGCTGTAAGCTGTCACACTAACTCCCACGGACCTGGGTCAAGGTTAGAGACGCAAGAGTAATGTTGTTTTAAACACTCAGAGCATCAGTGTAAACTGAAAAAGTTAAATTATCTGCAACAATCCAGCCTGAATGATGAGTGCTGAATGACTGCTGAAATCTGATGAAGAAACTAAGTTGTTAAAAGTTAAAAAAAAAAGGTAGAACACAAGCCAAAAGTTGCAAAATGCTAGTTAAAAGTAGCAATGACTTGCTGAAGTAGTAAAAAAATTTTTTAAAATTTTATTTCCTAAAATAAAAAGCTAGCCAAAAGGAAGAAAAGCCTGGCTAAAGGAACCGTAGTTAAAAATCTAAATGTAGCAAAAGGGTGGCCAAAAGTAGCAGAGGGGTAGGTAAAAACTAAAAGTAGCATAAAAAGACAGAAACGAAGAGAACCATGTTTTTGAAGGAAGAGATCTAAGTGTATTTCTATGGGAAAATATGTTTAGATAAAGTAAAGTCTAAAAGTTACTAAAGCCAAAGGTCAAAGCACTCAACTCCTGAATGAACTGAAGGTTTGTTTTATTTATATATACATTTTTTTATATATATATATATATATATATATATATATATATATATATATATATATATATAAATAGGTAGATAGATAACACACACATACTGTAAGTGGTTAAAGTAGCTCATGTGTAGAAGTAGTCATATTCCAAAAGTTATATGGAAAACAGTGAGAATGCCAATTCAGCATCCAGACTATAATATTAGACAAACGTTAAACTGACCGACAGTGTGCCAGGAGGTCTGCTTGAGAAAAATAAGGGTGGCATTCCACCTGTGGCGTAATACAAGACAATTATTAGTTACAGTTTCCTGATTCCCCCCACTCCCATAATATGATAGATTTTTTGTTTAACACAGTGTCCAGTTGTGTATGTTTGTACCTGGTTCATGACAGGTTTGTGTCTGGCTGTGCAGAGGATGTCATCAATCTGCCTGGCGTTGAAGTTGGACAGTCCGATAGCCTTAACGAGACCTTTGTCTACAAGCTTCTCCATGGCTGTCCAGGTGTCTCTGTAATGTGTGTCAGAGTAACGAATACTTCCATCTTCTCGTTGAGGCATGAGCTGCTTCCCCGGCCTGAAACATCCACACGCTGTTTGAGTAAACCGGTTTATAGTTTCACGCTGATTCCAGGTCACGTGATGATGCAATAAATGACTGACGGTGTCTCCACTCACTGAAAGGCCATGGGCCAGTGCATGAGGTAAAGATCCAGGTAGGAGAGACCCAGGTGGGTCAGACTGCTCCTGCATGCCTCTTCGACATCCGCCGGGTCGTGCTTGGTGTTCCACAGTTTGGAGGTCACAAACACCTCCTCACGGCACAGAGCCTGAGGGGTTAAGTGGACCTTGAGATGGTCTTCTTTTGTTGTATGTTTTACCATTTAAGATAAAATGTGGAACTGAACTGAGAAAATATTTGGACTGATATGAGAGGTCTTTAAAATAGTATTATAAAGACTGATCTTGAGCTTATATAATTTATAATAGAGCAGGGAGGACATGGCAACCCTGACATATAAATGAGGTTTAACTGGAGTTTCTCACTTTTCCTGGTCCAACCCACAGAGCCAGAGCTTCTCCAACCTCCGGTTCGTTGCCATAAATAGCAGCACAATCGATGTGTCTGTATCCACACTGGAGGGCTGCCAGCACTGCCTGCTTCACCTAAAAACACAAGCATACACCTAAACCATATCCTTAAAACTACGCTCTGCATTACCTGTGTGAGTGATTAAACGTCTACCTGTCCTGGAGCACTCTTCCATGTGCCGAGTCCAATCATGGGCATCCTCTGCCCCAACGAGAGGGTCACAAACGTGCTCATGTTTCAGCTCTGAGGACCTGATGGTACGAAGACGAGAGGGTGGGTGAGGTGTCCCCTCATTAATCTCCTGTAGATGTGGCTGTCCCATCATCGAGACTAAGAGCTCAGACCCCTGTTACTCATTATCAGCCAGATCTGGATTCATTAACTTCTCCTTGCAGCTGGGTTCGAGTGTATTTTTCCAGCATATCCATGTTAAAAATAACTGCAACGCAGCAGAAGTTGTTACACGGTTCACTGACTGTCTGCTGCATCCTCACCTTGTGGAACAATTTGTCCTTTAACTAAAGCAGCAGACTCACATGATTAGAGTCCAAACAGACTAATATCAGAACATTTAAATGATCCTGAAACACTGGATTGGGATTTCTGTTCCTACCTTGAGGCTGACAGATATTCCGGTGGTCAGCTGAGCTGTGTGTCTAAATGAATTCTGGCAAGCTGAGGTCAAAGTCCATCTCTGTGTTTATCTGTAACTCACTCTGATGGAAAGTGTCCAAACTCCAGTGTACATGTGGATAAACACAGATATTGTTTCTCGTGATGAAAAGAAGTTTTGCTCTGATAGCAGGACTCTGTAACCATTACCAGTTTTGACTTTCATACGTAGGTTTTAACTTAGATTTGGCATTCCAATACACATGATTGTTCATGTTTTTATAATCTTTAGCTATTTTTGTACCTTTTTTCACATCTGGTGGATCATTTTATCTCTAAACTATTATGTCTAACACTTTATTGTTGCCCTCTCACGGGAGGTGGAGGAGGATGAACTTGTGCCCAAGATCAGGAAGGACCACTTTGAAGAAGCTATGAGATTTGCGCTCCTTTCATCACTTTTACATCATGTGGCTTGCATTGCATTGTTCTGTAACTTTTTCTTTTTTCTTTTTTACTTCCAGAGCGTACTTTGTTTTTTCCAATGACATATATACTATTTTATAAGTCATTGGTTTTTATCTGCCAACAGCACCACCTACTGGTGCCACAGCAACAAAACAAAAGAAAACATTTATCCTTCATATACTGTATGTCAATCTGTCTGCTACATCCTCACCTCGTGGAACAATTTGTTCTTTAACTACAGCAGCAGACCTACATGATTAGAGTCCAAAAAGACCTGTATCAGAACATGTAAATGATCCTCAAACACTGGATTAGAAAAGCTTGGCACTTGTGATTTCTGTTCCTACTTTGGACACAAAGTCAAAGAGGCAGAAGAAACTCGAGTGACTCCAACTGAACTTCACACGTCTGGTTTATTTGCTCCATTAATAAATGTTAATAAATACTGTTTTGTTTTTTTTTGTCAAATGCAGACAAGCAGTGACAGGGAGTCTCTCAGCGGCAGGACAATCACACATTCAGACATTCAACTCTCTCCCACCATCTTGTTTCTGCCACTCTCTTTTACAACATAACCGTTCATTTGTAATGCATTTTGACATTTTTGTGCAAAAGAACACACACATATATATGACTTATAAGGAACTTCCTGCCCAACCCCATGCTCATACACACATTTTCTCATTGTTGTAAACTCCAGCAGGAGGAGCTGAGGAGGTTCCAGCTCTCCCACCTGCAGCAGAGACGCACGACAGCTGCAGCAGATCTTACAAAAAAGCCTGTTTCAAACAGGGTTTTCCACCGGCTGAATACACGTAAAAGTTCAAAGTACGGACGTCGCAGAGGCCAGAAGCTGTTGTCGAATCACAAGCCAAAGAGCAGTCCCCGGTGTGGTTTATTTTTGGCACCGCTCACATTAGCACCAAGACATGGCCTTCAAAAAGCCACGCGAGTCGAAGGGGAACACACACGACCGAGCAGAGTTCGTCAGCGTAGCCTCGACTCTTCGCTTGAAAAGATAAAGCCATGCATCCTCCCCTCTGGGAAAATCCAACTCGCACTTTTGTGGCACTTCACATCGAAAAAACACTGACAAAAACATACAAAAACCTTCGTTCTCGTATCAAATCGCCCACGGAAAAAAAAAACAAAAAAACAACCCCATCCCGGCTCACTGTACATACAGTACGATATAAACTTTACATTGCTGTTTGCCTAAAATTCTCAGCTCCTGGTGGGAAATACTGACACAGCATAGGGCATCATTTGTTGTGCACAAAACATGGCTGTTTGTAGATAATAATTACAGCGTGAACTAGGTTCACATATGTGTTAGGACTCTGGGCTAAGGCACCTGTATGTCCCTTAGAAACTGAGCCAGGCTAATCAGTTATTGGCAGCCACGCAGCCCAGAAGGGAAAGCACCCATGTTACGAGCAGACTGTAATATCCACGCTGTTACAGTATATGATTGTCATTTCCAGATTGTTCAATTCAGCAGAGATAAGCTAATATAAATTGTAATGTAATGCAACTAATTTAGGGGAAAGGCTCATCATACAATCCCAGTTCTGAAAAAAAAGAAGTGGTAGAAATTCATAGTTTACTCATCTGATATGTTTACTATCTTCGATTGTGATTAAAAAATGGGTTTATAAGATTTGCAACTCATTGCATTCTGTTTTTATTTACATTTTACACACAGATTTGGGTTTGTGCTGAAGAGCCTGTGTTCTTCAGGGGGGTAATGGTTTATTGGATGCAAAATGTTAGAAAAGGAAATGTCAGAGGGGTGGCTTTCTTAAAAAAGTTTTACAGGACACATGGAAGCTGCTGGTACACTCAAGATAGAAGTAACAAAAAAAACAAATTTTAAAAAAAACTTTTAGAAAAGAAAATTCTGGAAAAGGAAATGTTGCCTTTTAAAAGTACCTCAGACTTCCTCCTATGACGAGAAGACGAGGATCAGAGAGCTTGGACAGCTTATAAAACCATTCATAAACTTGTAAAAAACAGTTCCGAAAAGAAGGTCCGGTAAAAGCCACAGTTTTATGTTTGTGTGTGAGTGTGTGTGTGTTGGGGCCAAAGGGCAAAAGACGTGTTTAAAAATGAAACGAATCCTGCATTCTTTGTCCTTCAGCTGTCCAACAAGCTGCAGCATCTGTTACACTGTATGCACTGACGCAGGATGTGGGGGGGGGGAGTCGCTCCATAGGTGGAGAAATCAGACGTGTGCGTTTCTACGACTGGGGGAGGTGTTGTCTGATGATCTCTCTGGACTGAGGGGGGATCCTGTCGGGGAAGCGGACGGAGAACTCCACGATGAGGTCACCGCACTGCGACGGGCTCTTCGGGAGAGGGAGGCCTTCCCCTCGCAGACGCTTGACCGTCCCTGGCTTGATGATGTCGTGACAGGGCAGCGAGATGACGCGGTTTTCCAGCGTGGGAACGCTAACAGTGCAGCCACACAGCGCCTGGAGAGGAGAGGACACGCAGAGGGTTAATGTCTTTCGAAAGAGCGACGGGCCGAAGCCACAAATATCTCAGTGACTTCATGTTTCCATGAGGTCAAAACCTGAGTTTATCTTCTCCGCTGCAAACCTTTGTTGAGTTTTCTGTTTAGTATGTAATGTGCACAAGAAACAGAGAAAGAAAACATCTTCCTTGACAAATCACTCAGCACCGGAGTACAGCACTGCAGGATGTGAGGAGCAGCCTCTGGAACAGGAACATCAGGAAATTGGCAGGGGGAAAAGTTTTCGGGTCTTTGTGTGCGTTAAGTGTGTCAGCGGCGCACACGGGGCTAATTTTAGCAACCGTCTCATATCTCTGGCTAATGAAGTGAGGCAGGAATCGGCTGAGCTCGTAAATAGTTGGAGGGCTCGTCAGGTCCATGCAGTCGTGTCCGCGTGCACACACACACACACACTTTTCCACAGTTCGTATCGCGGTGCTGCATGAATCCAGGCCGAGTGTTGAGACGCGTGGGCATAACGGCTTCACAGGCTTTCCGCTGAGCATCATCCACCACATTTACACCCAACGGAAGCACCTATTTTAGCCCCCACCTCCAGGAGCGAATTCCTTCATGAATAACGGACTCATTAAAAAAGTCATAGGAGTAACTGTTACAAACACAATCAGGACACATAATAAGGTCAGGTGTGAAGAGACACAAAGGGAGGATTGTTACAGATGGTTACAAATGAGAAAGGTTTATGTCAGGCACACGGGAAATAATGTAATGTGTGTGTGTGTGTGTGTGAGAGAGAGGTCATGTGCATAAAGTTAAGAGTTGTACTTCAGCACACAGAACAAAAACTTCTTTAAAGTTCTTTAATGAAGTTGTTTGCAGTTGATTTTGTATTTTGGGGTTTGATTTGTGGAGTAATTATTTAAACAGGGAGATCCTTTTATATTTTTGTTCATTTATAATTACAAGGCTACATCAATTTGTTTTCTTCTTCCTGCTCCTTTTTTTGGTCGTAAACTGGGTATAAGTTTGTCTGCACCCTGTCTGGGTTTGTATTTGTGAAGTAAGAATGAACTAAATGAATTTCTGCTGCCCTGAATGTCTTAACGTCAGGGTTTTCGTTATTAATGTAAATCTGACAACATTTTGAAATAATAACACCACAAAATTGCTGATTGTCCAGTTTATAAACTATTTACCTGCTTGTGTTAACTCAATGTTAAACTACTAAGTTTTGACACTGGCTTTTATGAAATCCTAAACGTGCCCATGAACATGTTTTTGACCTCAGATAAAGTGGTAATATTTTACCACTGCGTCAACCTTCAACTTATAATCTTTACTCTATTTATAAAGCTTGGTTGAATTAGAATCATGAACATATCTAACAAACACTGTTAGTTTGTTGTAAACGGACCGAACTGACAGAAGAACACTTAGTTATTATCCGATCATCCAATTTAACATCCATCACCAGTGATTATCTCGCATCCTGATCACACCGGCCACAACATCATGACATCTTGGACCGCATGCACGACACAAGACCTCCTCATTTGTAGGTTGAACTCATCTTTAGGCTCAGACTTCATTTTGCTGTGATTCATACATCTCTAATAGCCTCATGGCTGCACACAGTTTCAAACGTGCACATTTATACACAGCACTCAGCGGCACCTGTGTGGCAGTTCCTGCTGTTGCAGCTCCAGAATCATATATCAGACAAACGACCTGACCTAATGTCGAAAACAATATCAGCCACGTCGGTTGGAGGGAGAATCACGTCGTGGTTATACGTCTTCAGAACGCACTTCCATTTCAAAGGTTGCCTAATGAAAAATATCAGGATAACCCACTAACCAAAGTGATTAACTCATCAAGTGGCAGACCACCCAAGAGATAATGAATACTTGTGTTGAATACCAGCAAAAAGAACCTAATGAGTCTAAAAGAGGCTGGGTTATGCATATTATAATCAAGATTGACCTACTTTTCAGGTGATAAGTGCTTAGCTGTGTCTAGACTCAGACTGATATATATTGTACACAAATGTAAATATTGCAATGATTTCTCCTGAACTTACGAACTCTTGTCTCCGTTTATTTAAAGTCCAGCAGCGCAAACGGAAATGTGGGCCATGGAAGCTCAAGTTAAGCAGCTGCATCGGAGGGAAGCAGAGATTTCTAGCCTTTTACCCGCAAGCTACATCACGGTTCAACTCAGCCCATCGCTGTGTCAGAGGCTCATTGTCTCCTGAACAGTCCCATTGACAAACACGGGTCTTACACACAGAGACAGGTTGCCATGACGCTTGACACACACCGCCAGCTGATCTCCGATTGCATAAGACTCAGCGCAGACAACACCACCATAGAGACTGACACAAACAAACACATATACTTTCAACTACATTTGAAAAGCTCCTTCTCTGGATTTAAATGAATTTCTGAGGGACGCAGCCTAATAATAGCTGCTTGACCCCGGACACTGTGTTTTGCTGTTGCTTCGGGGAGCAACAGAAAGTGTCCTCGCGGGCCAAAGCGTCCTCACAACACTGTGGGCTGTTTGCCCGGCTTGTCTTAGGAGCTGGCAGCAAACGATGATGGCAGACGTGACGGGATTAAAACACAATAGCGGCTAAAAATGTATGTGCCGCCTCGTTTCCAGAAACTCAACAGCTATGGTTATTTACCTGATGGCGGAGGCAGAGCTGTCAAAAGCCGTCCACCGCAGTTAGGACATACTTATCTCTGAATGTGGGTGTTTGCTGCTGAACCGAGAAAAGCATCAAAAAGCTCTACATCAGATGACACGAGCACACTGTAGGACCATCCTTATTGCCATATTGTGTCTTCCTATAGATTCAGATGTAGTTTGATTTAAGAGTCGAATCTGAGCTACAATCTCCTACTGCATCCGATCGCTGTGACTGTGAAGACACTGCAGGACAGAAAGAGTCTCCCAGGAGTTTCATACCAGCTGTCAAACAGTCCTGGCAGCAATAAATTATGACTGTTTATTGGGGCTTGCTTCTGGCAGCAAACACAACTGAGCAACCAAATAGCTGGGGAAGCTTCTAATAGTCAAAATATGACAAATTATTCTCCCAGACATCAAAATGTCCAAGCCTTCCACTTCTGTTTTTGGTCCGCCCAAAGGAGCGCCAACGTTTTTTGTTATTCATTCGTGGAAACAATTAGCATGTCGGTGAGGCTGTATTCTCTGCTGATGCGTCGAATGCCGTGTTTAACGGCATGTGGAAAGTTGTGTAACGTGCAGCGTGCGTGTGGTAATCTGTTTCTGGTGCAGCATTTTTTTAGTGTTACATCTTCCGAGAAAGCAGAGCAGAGAGGAGCACTGCAATATGAGCTCCTATTTGCTTTGGAAACTAAATCATCTGACCCACTTCCCTAATATTCCCCGGATACATCCCCCAGCCCTGCCTCATCTTCCCTTCCTTCGCCCCGTCTCGCGTTGAGGTCCATCAGACTTAAGTCTCTTATCTGTCTGTGGTAAGAAGAGAGGGTTTTAGCTGGGTGGGAGTTCTGCAGTGCAAACCTAATCACGGTGCAGGTTTGATTAAGTACCAGCTCCTGCTTTAACGTGACAAACTCTAATACCTTCCACCGAGTGCCGTGTGAAGCCGCTGCCGTTCTTCCCTCTGCATTACTTCGGTGCTGACTTGCGAGGCTCGGGGAAGCTTTCACAGAAAAACAAACTGAGGACAAAAGAACTCCAGTGAAACCTCTGGCGCTTTGGGAACACCATTAGGTCGAGCACGCGGGCTGCGGCCAAACGAGAGCGGCGACATTATTAGAAACATTGAAGCTGCCCTGAACTCGGTGCCCTCGTACTGCAGGAGGGGCCAATTAAATGTCCTGACAGCCACATTTAGAGCAGCCTGGATTGTCACCCCTGCGACACCACCATCCATCTCTAACTGGATGCGTTTGCAGATATGCTTGAAGATGCGGTTGCATGGGAGTTTATGTGTGATGTCCTGAGGTGTTTATGTATATATGATTTCATACAGCTGCAAAGAACAAGTGAAGAGGATGGCTTCATGTGTGTCACACAGGGACACCACATTCCCTCTGCTGCTCTCACACCACACTGATAGAGACTCTGCAGCTACTGATCCTGCCCTCCAGCAACAACCGCACTCATACACACACCCTTAACATCCTGCTTAGGATATAATCCCACCAATAAATGACACACGGCACGTCTCTCTGCATGAACCAATGGTTGCCCAGTTTCAAGAAGAAAAAACAAATTGTGATTTGAGAGAATTCGCATTTTCTGTGAAAATTAAGAATGCCGAGTTTCTGGTGGAGCACAGTCCGGGTCTTTGCTGAAACTTCCTGAAGAAGCTCCGAGTTGTTAAAGCTAAGAGGAGTAAAATGCTAGCTGAAAACCAAAAACTGAAAAATACCAACTAAAACTAGCAAAACACTAGCTAAAAGTAGAAAAAGGCTGGCTAATAGCAGGAAGGAAAAGGCAAGTTAAAAGTTTCTTACTTTTAATTTACTTTTAGTTTCTTACTTTTTTGTCTAGAGTCTACTTTTGGCTAAAAGCTAAAAGTACCAAAAGGTCAGCTAAAGCTAAAAGTAGCAAAAGGCTAGGTAAATGCTAAAAGTCGCACAACAGCAGCTGAAGTAGCAAAAGGTTAGCTAATAGTTTAAAGCAGGAAAATGCGAGCTAAAAGCTACAAGAAGCAGAACAGTAGCGAAAAGCAAGAAGTAGCAAAAGGTTAGTTAACAGCTAAAAGTAAGAAAGGATTAGCTAAAAGTAGCAAAACCTAGCTAAAGGCTAAAAGTAGCAAGAGGCTAGCTAAAAGCTAAACTAGCAGAACAGTAGCTAAAAGCTAAAAGTGTCAAAAGGGGAGCTAAAAGCTAAAATTAGCAAGACAGTAGCTAAAAGCAACATTAGAAGACAAAAACAGAGACAGTATGCTGAAGCAGATTTCAAGGAGAACAATGTTTTAAAAGGAACTGAAGGGATCTCAGTGTATTTCTATGGGGAAACTATTTGTAAATAAAGCTAAATATTTTGAAAAGTATGGACGTTATAAAAATCAAAAGCCACAGCACCCATCTCCAGAGTGAGCTGAACGTTTTGGCTGAACATCTAAAATAGCACAAAGTATACAGAAGTAATTAGGTTGCAAAAAAGTAATAAAGAAAGAAAAATGATGTGTCCAGTTTGCTCTAAAATTCTCTTGTTTCTGCTCATCTGCAAAGAAAACTAAAATGAAAGCGCATGCCTAAAACATGGAGAAGAAAAACAAAAAGGGTTAGGCGCACCTCTTTCAGACTTATCTTGCAGTTATAAATGATATTGGAACCATCTCTCCTGAAGTGGGGATGCCCTTTGTCTTTAAGCACAAAGACTATGTCAGCAGGAATGTTCTCGGGGGTCTCGTCCCCCTCCTTTGGGAAGGTAATCTTGGTACCCTCTTTCCAGCCCTTTTTAATGACAATGTTGAGAATCTTGTCCTCCGTCCTCATGCTCCTCCCATCAGGGTTCAGCCTGCGGCGGGTGATCTTCATGCGCTTGGTGCACCCGTGGAAGATCTCTTCCAGGGAGACCTTCAGCTCGTGGACCACTGGAGCATCCTGCTGCTTCCGGCTGGTCCCCAAGCGTTCCGACGGTGCCCCCCTCCTCCTGCGACCCTCCCCTGGGAATCCATTGCTCATCCCCCCCGGAAAGCCAAACTGTCTCCCAAAATGAGCAAAGGGGTCGTCCTCATCCATTTCCGCATCCTGCTCCACGCCGTTACTGTGGTCGTTGTGGTAGGAGAACCCATTGGAGCGGCTGTGGCTGCGGTTGGAGCCAAAAAACATGTCGAAGGGGTTGGAGCCGCCGAAGAAGGAGGCAAAGGTGGCGTGGGGGTCTCCGTGGAACGTGTAGTGGTACGTGGAGCTGCCGGGAACGCCCGAAGAGCTGCTGCCTCCGGTCTTCAAACCTGCAAAGAGGAAAAACGTGATAAGAATGTGGGACTGCATGTGCACACACCTACACGCCCACCCGGACGAAGGCAACCGTTTACACAAACTCAGAAACCAGACGCAGGACCTGGCTGTTCAAAACACACAGAGCGGTAACAGCAGAAAGAAGAGTGGAGCGCACGTGGGCGGTAAAAAAAAAAATCCCACAGCATCACTGATCCTCCAACAGTGCACACATCAGATACCAGGCCACTCCATACAACAAATACACACACACATATACACAACACCTACAAAAGCAAACTCCAGCAGTCGCTGCTATTCATATCCCAACCACAGAATGATCTTAAGCCATCTGTCAGTCAGCTAACACACACACACACACACACACACACTACACTTGTATTAAGGTAGACAAGAACATATTAGCCTTGGTAAATGTTGCTGACACTAATAACCAACAGCCACACACATCTCTGCACATAAACACAAGATTATTACTTCAGTGACTGAAGCTCTCCGCTCCAATATTGGACCTGCTCCTGAGGGCTCACAGACAGAGCCCTGAAGGCTTCGCTGCCTGCGCTCTACGCAAACCTTTACTCAGTTACCAGACTGACGGGAGCCTCACCTTCCTCTCCCAGCTGATCATAGACGACCCTTTTCTTGGGGTCGCTGAGCACCTCGTAGGCCTCCGCGATTTCCTTGAACTTCTCCTCCGCGCTGGGGTCCGTGTTCTTGTCAGGGTGGAACCGGAGCGCCATGCGGCGGTAGGCCTTCTTGATCTCATCCTCGTTGGATCCCTTGGAGATGCCTAAGGTCTTGTAGTAGTCCTTCCCCATATCCCTGCACTCTCAGGACTCAGAGGCCCCTCTTCAGCTCAGGCTGTGGTCAGTCACTGGGGAGAGACAAGATTATTTATAACACTCTGGGATAGACGCTACGCAAACCAACAGAATACTGTATATCCAGATGTTGGTATCCTACAGCTCATTAAAACAATATTTTATTTCATGTGAAAGGTGGTTCCGTTAAAAGCAACCGTCTAATGAATATCTGCATACCTTCAGTGTGTGATACAGTAAACAAAAAATGTGAAAAAAATGATTTGTTGTTTGTTTTACAAAGACATGCTAAAGTAGTATGGACATATTTGTTGATATCTGTAAAAAATCATGTTTCAAACCAAGTGTTTGACCTTAATGAGTGTCACGGGTGATTTCAAGCTTCTCATTAGGCATTCAGCCTATTAAAAAGGAACAAACGTGTCACTTGGTGGTTTGGTGTTGTTGTGTGCACCACATGGAGCACAGAAAGCAAAGGTGAGAACCTGACTGACTGAACCCCCCCCCCCGACTCTGGGTTGATCGGACAGCAAATGCAAATGGTAGGGATAGATCCAGGGAAACCAATCAAAACCATTCAAGCTGAACTCAGAACGAGGTACGTCACTTTCTGATCGCAACAAACGTCACATTTTCAGTCATAACGAGCTCCACTGACCCAACAGCGCTTTACTAATAACAGAAAAAACCACAAAAAAGCCAAACAGAAATTTGCCAAAATGCACATGGACAAGCCCCAAAGTTTCTAGGACTGACGAGACAAAACCGGATCTTTTTTTTTTTTTTTTTCTGGGCTCTAGCTGCATCAGTTGTATGTTTCTGATTACTGTAGAAGGCTACCAACAAATCTATCTGCGTCCGAATATATACATATTTAGGCAATGTGACCAGGCACTCAAGATGTCTCCTTTGAGGTGTTACTGAGAAGTCTATAAAGTGATGTGCCGGGAACACAGAGTGCTGATTTGTCTAACTGTTGCTATGGCGATATCGTTGGTGCTGATGTAGCCTGAGATGGAGTGCAGAGGAATCCCCTACATCTGCTTCAGTAACCGGCATCTACATCAGCTCTGCCTGGAAGTTAGGCTCCTCCTGAAGGTCCTGGACATGTCTGATTGTAAATCTAGCCTCTGATGATGGTGATGATGATGATGATGATGATGATGAATGGTCTGCACCTCTTTGCTGTGTCCCCCCCATCCACCCCCCAGCTGGACACAGACCCACAGGAAAGGAGAAACCCTCACACACAAAGACAATGCAGACAACTGGCATCTCCAGAGAGCACAATGGGGGCAGAAATGTAAGCCCAGTCTAACCTGATCCCTCCAAGAACACATCCAGACACAGGAACAATGTACAGCCAAGATTAAAAAAAATATATAAAAAACCTTTAGAATTTCTACCCGGATCATATTAATTCACAATAGGAATCAGCCTGTGGGAATTCAGCAGCAAAAACGAAGCGAACCCCTACCAGAATGTTCTGTAATTTCGGAATCAGAACCATCGCTCCTCTCCGGCTCCGGTGTGTCCTCCCTGCCTTCAGCCGCGCCGTCTGCCCCGCCGCTCCGGTTCCGTTGGACCCTTATAAAGTGACGTCAGGAAGCCGGCGGGACCACAGGTTCGGAAATAACCGGTGAGCAAAGCACTCGAGTCCCGCTGACGTTTCAGTGGAAAACCTCGGACGAATGCCCGCCCGGAGCCAGAAAACACCCGGTCCTAAATCCGTCCCGCTGGGACAGAAAGAGCCCGGACTGTCCTCCACCACACGCGGACAGAAACCAAGAGCGAGGGTGGGACAAATAAAACTAAACAGTCTGAGACGACATGAATCCTGCCTGAGCTTTCCTGTAAAACTTTACAGCATCGAAACAAGAAAATGAATCCTTACCGAGCAGCTCTGTCCGATAATGCACCCCTGACTGAAATTCAGGAAGAGCCCCAGCCCCCCTCCTCTTCCTCCTCCTCCTCCTCAGCCACAGGGAGTTTTTTTTTTATCTTTTAAAATTTTGCCATAAGAGTCTAAATTAGTGGTTTGAACTTTCTGTTTCCATAAGACTGACCGGGTGTTAGGTCTGTGACTGAAAAGCTGAGTCCTGTTTGGATTCTCTATAGCCTGAATTAAAAAAAAAAAAAAGTAGGTGTTCGTGCGCGTGACCGTACAGTCGTGCCTTGTGCCTGGATGGAGTCGGTACAGACCGCTGAGTCATGTGATGATGACTCCACACACCCTCACCTTCATCTTCTATCTTTGTGAAGACAAAATCAAAATCATGCAGTCACATCCCCAAACAAGAAACCACTGAAATCAACACACACACACACACACACACACACATACACACCCTTACACCCTTTATGTCTTCATCACTGACAGCGGTGCCATGTTTGAGCTTAAAATGAGATCTATTAAATAAATAACCAACACTATCCAGAATATCATAACACTTCATACAACCTCAGCACCCTGAACCCTTTCACCTCCTAAACTTTGAGTTTAGACCAACTAAACCAGCAGCCTCCAAAGGGATCCACACACTAAAAACTGCTGGGTTGGTTTGAGAACTCAGTGACAACGTTAAAGTTGTTGGGTCACAGGTTGGGTTGGAGACGAGCCGTGTCAGTCCTCCACAGTCCACCATTTTAAGGTAAAAGGTGACCAGTTTGGACCGGACTTCTTAGAATGTGGGCTCATAAGTAAAAGGTAAGAAGGTAAAACCAACTTGTAAAAAAGACTATTAACTTGGGTAGCTTTGGTAACAGTTTTAGTTTGTACTCAACCTTCGGTTTGGGTTCCTGAAAAAAGCGTTAGCTCAAGTTGTAAAGCCCTTTTCCCGTTGGCTCAACTCAGCCCTACTCGGGTCGACCCGGCGACACAGTCTTGCTTTTATCCACTTTGTTTTGTAACTCAAGTCTTCACTGGCTGACTTTAACTTGTGTATGACTAACCATTGATTGAGAAACTAGGCATACCATGACCTCGATGTCCTCCATCGTTAGGTGTCGCCAAAATGACAGGAGAGGCGAATTGATCGCCTTGCTGTGATAAAACCCGCCCACTATATGTAGAATGGAGTAAGGTGCAAGGCGGGTTACGCTACACTCAACAATCCAAATACAGCCTATCTAATAAGGCAGATTTTGAGTTGCTCTTTTTAGTAGCTCTAACTCAACAAATTAGTCATTTTAACTCAATTTTTTAGAGTAGTAAGCTATGCTGGGACAAACCTACTGACTTATAAGGACACAGGGATGACTCGGTCCAAATTTAATCCATATTGGGTTTGTTTTTAACCCAGCAGTTTTTAGAGTGTAAAGACAATGAACGAACAAACAATTGAATAAATAAATACATTTAGAAATATTTAAAGAGCATATAAAAATAAATAAAACCAAGAAACCTAAAGCATCATTATTTAGGAAATGATCTTAAGACTCTGCTATAGTGACTCTGAGTAAACTACAAGCTATGAGGAAAAAATTGAAGGACCTAATAATGTTTTGTTTTTGTTCTTCGCTTCGTTTTTGGCATTTTAATGAAAAAAAAAACCCAAAAGTTTTCCTTTGATTGGGGATTTTTCTAACAAATTAAGATGCCTTTGTGCCATGGACACATTAATAACTTTATTTATAGAGAGAAAAAGTACAAGAGTTTTGATAATCATCACTTTTATTTCAGAATTTTTACAAACTGGTCAATTCCTGGAGAAAATATTTTATGACCAAACTAATCATTTGTTGCAGTTAGAATCAAGAATAAAATATTTTTACACGATCAGATGGGTTATAATTATTTATAATACAATATTACACAAAAACCACAGTGGACATTTTTCTTGACTGAGTAAAATAACTTTTGTGGGCTACTTTAAGAATGTTTCTGTGACAATATCTATGATTTCAGTTTTTTTAACATTTCCAAGATGACATTTTACTTTGAAAGTTTTGGATTTTTATCCACCATGCCTTTCTCTGAGACTAAATTTAGTTAACTATGAGACTTTTACTTCAAGGCTCTGATTCATCTTTCACACAATCAGAAATGAGTCAACACAAGCTTTCTGAACTAAATTTACCCCCATTTGTTATTTACAATAGTGAGATTTGCACAGTACAGCCCGAAAACAACCATTTAATTATCTGTCGCTGACTTCATCGCTGTTATCAGCCCTGAGCTGATCAACGAGTAGCCTGCCCAACCTCCAGGAAAAAAACATCACATTATTACAACACCGGTGAAGCGCCAAGTCATTATAGATGACTTTTATCTTTAAGTGCACAGGAAAGTACACTCAGCAGGCTGAAGCGCTTCCTGCTCTGATTGGTCAACGCAGGGGGAAGAGCAGAGAGAAAACTAAAAACTCATTTAAGTTTGAGTCACCGGAGTGGTGAGGAGGTGTGAGGAAAGTGGGTGTCTCGATGAAAAGAGTCTGTCTGACATACGCAATTATGCTGGGAGCACTTTCTTGGACGCGAGATTTACATTGAAAACAGAGTTAGAATGCAGAGAAGTTTATGTGCTGTGTGGCCGAAGCTGTATAAGGGAATCTTAGAGACGATCCTAGCTTCGGTGTCTGAGTTCTGGCAGCAGGAATGGACTTCTGGTCATTGCAGCTGTCACGGAGAAGCAGCTGGTTTGGAGTCGACTTTTATTCATGCAGACGCCCCAACTCAACCTGTCACTCTGAAACATGCTAAAATGCCCAACAAAACACTCATCCGGTCAAAGCGAGTTATGAAGTCTGGCTCAGTTTGTGCCAGCAACAGCACACGGATTACAAAACCAACAGTCCGTGCTCATTAAAGGCAGAAATCTGTGCACTTTTGAGCCACTTTTAAGGACTAATCACATCTCTGCACCTATGTTTGTTTATATTTGCATCTTAATTGCCAGTGATGACTGCTGAGAGCTCATCAATGCGCCGCTCTGATGCTGAGTGTGCACTGAAACAGTCTGGGAACAGCTATTCCTGACCTGATGCTGGGTTTCCATGGTGACATGAATCTGCCAGACAGTGATGTGTCTGCCAGGAATACTGTCTCAGCACCGAGTCCTCTGAGCACGTGCACATGTACGCTGTACGTGTGCATGCACGGGGGATGAACCATCCTATGGGACAAGAATTTAAGAGCAATAGCAATTTTTTTTTTTTTGTAACTTGGATAGAATCTACTTCACCACCAGAACTGAGAGACAATAGAACAGATGGTTGATTTAGTGGTGAGAAAGACATCAGACGAAGGACGAGGAGGCAGCAGAGAACGTCTGAAAGCATCTCCCACCTCCTCTCCGCTTCGCTCTGTAATGTAAGCTTCATATTCCTGTACCCTTTCTTTCTCATTTCACTCGTCCTGTAACCATAGAGACCACTGTTGCCTGAGGAGAGGTTTCTCCCTGGTAGATGTAGTGTCAAATAAAGAGGCTGAATGTATAAAAAAAACACACACACACAGAAGCACATCCCTGGATTCAGAGTCCCCCCCCCTTCCAAGCTGCTTTTTAAAGCGAGGGGCCTGCAGCGTACCTTTGCAACAAACAATAACATGTCAAATTACTCTGCAATAATGCCTGTCAGAACAGGCTTGTGAAACAAAGAAAGTGTAACTTCGGCCTAACCAACAGCAGCATATTATGCACAACAAAAGCTAATTTTAGGACCACTCACGCGCGCCTGCACTGAGTTTGAATAACAATCAATGCTGACAGATTACAAGACTGTTAAAACCATGTAAATCTGCTGAGTGTCCGAAGTCTAAAAAAAATCTGTACTGATGTCAATCACTGGATCCTTTGTTAAGAAAGGAAGGATGGATGGATAGTCATCCTTCATTTCTTTATTTTTTTTCATATAATATTGTAAATTGTCTTTATAAATAGTTCTTGGGGCTATTTGAAAATCTTCTTCACTCATTTTAAGTTCAGTACTGGACTATTTTCAGTTACTTTTTTTTTGTTTTTTTTGGCAGACCTAATTCTAACTTAGGTCTGCCATTTTTTTTTTATGTCTGTCATTCAGACATAAAAAATCTCCTAAACTCAAGAGATGATCCAGCGTTGTATTGACACGTAACAGACAGCTTAGTAAAGAATCGATTCTAAATAGTATCTTTAGGCACTTTGTTACCAGCAGCCTGTCACAAAGGTAGGATAAACTTATACATTAAACAGTTAAGTACCAACAACGATACAATCAGTTCACTTTATTTACTCGTCTTGTCTCCTTTGTGCAGCTTGGCTCTGTAGCTCCTCGTCCCACAGCCCAACAGACTAATTCTTGATCAGTGACTCATTAAAAAAAAAATGCTTCTGACATTAACACTCCTCACATAACATCACCGGAATAAGGCGAGCTTCACGCTGCTGAAGTGCAGCTCGATTGTTTCTGAAATGGCACAGAGCAACAGAAGTGGTGAGCCGATGAGGGTAATTAAACATGAAAAGTCTCTTGAATGCGCTGTTCTTTTAAAAAAAAAAACGCTTTTATCTTTAAACAAGTATATGAAAACCAAATTACATAAGGGCTCCAGCAGCATGGCATCCTTCTCTGTGAAAACTACCACCAGCGTTCGCCATCTGAATTACAGCGCATGTAGCACTTCATAAGAAAGCCAAGCGGAGTGGCACACTGTACGAGGAGCTGGGTGCACTTTAGTAAGGGTGGCTGTTTTTTTTTTTTTTTAAGCTGCTGCTTCAGGACACAACAGAGTCGGATGAAACCAGAGCAAATGGTCCGGAGAGTTTAGGCAAAACGAGCCGGTAAAATTAACGTCTCTTTGGCTAATAAAACAAAAAGGTTTCAGAGAGAGAGAGAGAGAGAGAGAGAGCACTTTTGGTTTAACATGAATAATACTGTCAAATGTGTTACAGAGGATGATGGCTTCATACATGTCCCTCTGTAGGTGTACAGTACGTAGTATCAAAATGTGTCAGATTGTGGCATCGACAGAAAATAGGTTTTATCAGGCAATAAACACTGTCCACAAGCTTTTGTTGGCACGTCTGAAGAAGGTACTAAACATGCTGAAGAAATCTGCCCTTCATCTTTTTTTTTTGTTAGATTCCACATGCCGGTGTGAAACTCGCACCAGTGCTTGATTCTGATTTATGACTTCTGCTTCAATAAATATACGCAACTCTTTCCCTAATCACAAGCAAAACCCGTGGTGATTAAAAAAATCTATAGGCAAGGTAAATAAAGCAACAAGGCATTACAGATAAGAGAAGAGGATAAAGTGCTAAAAACGTCAGAGATGAGCACAAAAAAACTGCTTCGACCTCTGACCAGCTTCATGATCCATTATCTGTCAAACAAGACTCTGTTTCACAATGTCAACTTCAGCCATGCAAAGTCCTCAGTGATAGAAAAAAAACAAATGCGATTCAGTACCAGTGTCACTATTTGAAAACTTTGTGCTCAAATAAGATTTTACATCCTTCACAGGGAGCGGGTTATGTCCAAGTTAACGGATGATGTGTAGGTATCTGAGGTCTGAGTACAAAAGGTTGACGAGCAGGGCCAGCAGGCGGGGGCCATCTTTGAGACAGTGTCCTGGGTAGCGGATGAACTGGACAGCCTTATTCAAAGGCTCCTCCAACTCGGCGTACTGCTTATTGCTGGACATGGCCTCAAGCATCCCCAGCATCTGTAGCCATTGAGAGAAACCAGGAAATTCAAATGACTTTTAGGAGCTTATTGTAGGCTGGTATAAGGAAACAGTGAGTTTTAGCGCATACCTGTTGTGCTTTTGGTGAGAGCTGCAGGTCGGGGGTGGGTTGGAGTCTAAGCTCAGTCTCCGGCATCTGGATGGACAGGAATGTTGCCAAACTGCGAACAACCACTCTGAACCTGGATGTATATGCGCAACGACCTAATTTAATCACTATTTTACTCAATCTGGGCTCTGGTTGTTTTGATTTGCTCTTAAAATGAATTACCTATTAGAAACAGGAGACCTCTTCCCAAGGCCTATGGCTCCCAGAAGTCCAGAGTTCTGTCTTTCCTCGCCAAGCTGAAGCAGCCTGCTCTGCAGGCTCATCAGACCCATGACAACTCCTGACACTTCAGTGTGACCTGCCTGAGGTTGCAGCTGCTCCACGTACAGATTCAGTGCTTTGTGCCACCACAGGAACAGTTTGGCTTCATCACCTGGACCACTGGACACAAAAAAATAACCTTCCTACCAACACATCTAATATGCCTGCAGCTTACAGAGAACATAAACTGATATCATGGACTGACCTGGGGAAGACCTGAGTGGTCCATGTGGTAATGAGAGCCAGAATCCTCCTGTCATTGGCCTGTGTGCATTCAGTGTTGAGGCGCTGCAGGATGAAGGCGTAGAGCGTCAGGAAGCTGCCTCCTGATTGGCTCTCGGAGAGGAAGTCGTCCATTGTGAGCTCAGGCACCTGCAGGGATGCCAGCACAGGGCCCCAACCTATAGGCTCCTCCTCAGCTGAAGTGAGCACAGACAAAAATGGGGCTTCTTTGTCATCTTGAAGCCAACAGGAAGAAAATCAGAAAAACAAATCTCATATGCGACAACAACTGTTTACCGTGGCTAAAGTGCGCTGTGATGCAAGCCTCCATGATGCGCGTCATGTGTCGCACTGACGCCAGGCAGCGCGAGCAGGCTGTGAGAAGAGGCAGAATTGGAAAGCCCCTCCCCTTCCTGTCCAGCCAGGTAATGACATGAGCAGCTAAAGCCTCGCCCGTCGAGACCCCCACCCCGTTGAGCAAAGCCAGCGCGTCGCTGAAGAGGCTGCAGAATGCCATGTGCCTCTGCTCCAGGCCCGCCTCTGCAAAGGAAAACCGCGACCAAAAAAAAAACGATTTCTAGTTGATGCTGTTGATGAAAAAGGCTGTTTGATTGTTGAGGATGATTCACCTGGAGGGTTGAACGTAACAACACTCTCCAGAAGTGTCTCCAGCTGAGCCTCCAGGCTGCCGAGGATGATGCCACCTCCTTGTTCCAGAGTCACCAGTGACTGCACGCACCAGCAAACATAACCTCCTGCCTTCAGGGTCTCCTCCTGAAAGAACAAATATCTACAAGTTTAGTTTTTCTTGAGCACTGTGCAATTCATAATTTAACTCATACTGTGAAAAAATACAGTTTTATCTGAAGAAGAGGAAGTAGCGGGATGTTTACAAGAAATTGTATGTGAAACTAATTAATTTTTCAAAGCTTTTCTTGCATATTTCTGTTGTTTTTGGTTACTTAACAGCAAGGTTTGAAAAGAAAACCTAACCCTAAAGCTGTTCTATGGAGGATTGTATCAGTTGTTTTTTTTTTTAAACACAAAACGTACAAATTTGGTACTCTACATCAAAAGCAGCTATAAGAAGTGTTACGTTAACACGTTTTGACTACAAGATACAATACTGGCCCTGAAAACTGAAGTGTTTAAGTCTAAATTTAGCGCAGATGATCCAAACCTCCCACTTTCACACAAAACGTGTCAGCCAAGGGGCAGCAGAGATGCTGATATCAGAGATTTGTGAATTATTAAACACTCCAACATGAAATTTATTCAGAATAAAACAGCTCTAAATTCGTTAATTTTCAGTCACTGTTTCGACTAAGTAATAATCAAAAAATCTCTGATATATATGCATCTAAGGATTCATCTCTGCATAAAAAAATACCAAAAATCCTTATTCATTTTACCCCAGTGTTGACTTTTCACAACAAATTAAGGAGTAAAAGTACCAGATCCACCATTTACAGTAGCAATATGCTATTTTACAACATTTAAAGTGTTTCAGTAAATATGATTTTCTTCATAAAATTAGAAAATGAAAAGCACTATGCTGTCCCACCTTGTGTGGATCTTCATTGGGGTGTGGGTGGAGACCTGCAGTGCTGCGAAGTAGCTTCAGCAGCAGCTGAGGAGCAGAATCAGAACTGAGGAGCAGAGACGGAGGGTAGTGGGTGCTGACATATCCCAGAATGCCCTGGTACGAGGAGAGGTCAAGTTGGTGCCAGGGTAGAGAGGTGGACTGAACCAGCAGACTGAGCAGAGGGGGGTCCTAGAGGACGAGGAGGAAAACAAGGTAAAATGAATGAGTGACGGGATGAGGAATCTGATTCTGATCCGATTTCAAAGTAGTCCGGACTCACCGGTTTATTCAGGAGTTGCTCCTCTTTTGCCAGAAAAACGAGCATGTACAGCAGATAGACCAACATGGTGTGGGACTCCTTCTGCGTAGCCACGTTTGTCAGAGCTGGATATGTTGTGGAGCTGGGGGGGGTTTGTAAGTGGTCACTTAGGACACTGATCCAGTTCACTTCACACATCAGTTCTCCCATAAACAGGAAGCAGCTCTTGGGACTTCCTCTCTCCACCTGTAGGAAGTAAAGGAAGGCCCAAAGTTCAGCTCAAATCTCGACTGTCAATCAGTCAATCAATCAGTAATCTATCCATCCATCCATCTTTTTTTACCCACTTCCTTTATGTGTTGCGGGGAGCTGTTGCCAATATCATTTAAGTCATGCCACGTGGGACAACACTGTACACTGAGTACATCTGATATGTGTTCAACTCCTGCTAATAATACAAGTTTTGTCAGACGCTTCCCTGTGCTGTGAATGTTGGGATCAGGGGCTTGGAGTCTAAGGGCAAAGTATCTCACATTGAAGAACTGCTCCATGAGCTGAGTGTCAGGATGCAGGTGTCTCCAGGGCAGGCTGCGGAGGTGTGTGTGGTACAGGTACAGCAGGTACTCAGGCGTGCGGGGGGAGGTGCAGCTCTCACAGTACTGCATCAAACACAGCCACAGAGCCCCTCTCTGACCAGGCAGCAGGCGATCTGAAACGGTAATGTGTACGCAGTGTGTAAAATGTGATAAATAAACAGAAAATTCAAAGAAACAAAAAAGTAATGTATATACTTAGAGAACTTAAAGCCTACCTCTGAATTTGTGGTGAAGTGCGTCAGTCAGCTGAACGTACAAACCAACCAGATTTCCTGCTGCACTCGCGTCAGTCTCCAGCCAGGGGTAACACTTGATGTTACTGAGGCAAAAAGAAAAAGAGAATAAAAGACAAACATGTTTAACTTGTAACTAAAATAAAAATGACACCACCATAAGCCAATGTTTGTGACTAGGACAAAACAAAAAAATCTTGTGGCGTATGTTTTTTTTTATTCCACATGGTTTGCCAAATTTAGAGTCTGTTCTGTTTGAGCTCACATCTGTTTCACATCCTCCACTCCGATAAAAGCTCCCCTTATCTTAAAAATAACAGAATATGAGAGCAGATGTTGTCCCACACTTACCCGCCTTCACCACTGTCCAGGGGAAAGATCCAGGGCTTAAATAACTTCCCAAGCTTACTATATAGGCCCTGCAGAGCTGTGAGAGGACACAATACATTTCTTTTTCAGAGTGATGGGAACTAAAGCTCTGCATAAACTTTACAAATAATCACCAACCCTCCCCTCGGTGTAATATGCCAATCTGCTGTTACCTTTCATGGTTCTGCTGCTGCCCACCGTCTCTCTGGCGCAGCTGCTGACCTGCACGCTGATAATGCAACCAATCAGATGTTCCCAGAAGGTAACAACGTGACTAATGTAAGGAATCCAGGCGGAGAAGAGGCCGAAGCTGCGGAGGTCGGGCTTACTGAGACGACTTCGCAGGAAGTAGTTGCTCAGCCAGTCGACTGTCTCATCCACCTGTTGGCAAACGAATAAATACTTAATACCTAATAAATAGAACATGTTCACTACTGACAAACAGGGCAGTTTATTTCAGCAGCACCTGCTGAGGGGAGAGACTGATGGGGTGTCTGTAGGGAGAGACTGAGGGTCCGACGGTGCTGCTGAAGGACGGTTCAGTTTTGCTCTTGGCGCTGCGGGATGGAGGCAGGCAGCCGAGCACTCGCAACGTCACTCTCCAGCACTCTGGACTCAGCATCTGGTTTGATGAACCTGTTAGGATTAAAATATACATTTGTTAAAAATAAAAAACTGCACATCGAACATCTAAAGTGAATAATCCAAACAGTCAAGAATCGTTACAAATTTTCTCTGAATGAATAAACTTCAGTAGACACATGCTTTAATTCAGGACTGACTGCTTACATCAATGTATCCATTCAACTAACTTCAGGGTTTTTTTTTATTAATCAGTTTAGTCTGTAAAAAATAAGTAGGAGGCATAATTTCAGAGGGAAGGATGTGTTTTCTTCGCATCCATTGAAAGAAGAACAATGGGGTTTTGCTTTGAAAACCGCAGCACATTATCAGGCAGTCTCATTACAAAACATTACAGACAAGAAGTAAAAAGATGCTGCTGACGACAAACTGACCTTTCTGCTCCCTTCTTTTGTTAGCTTTCATTCTTAAACCTCATCAATGGAAACAAACACCATAACAAAAACAAACCATCAAGTCCTGAACTTCTAAAATTCTGCTTTATGTAGTTAGCAGAATTTGACTTTATGCATTTGAGAACCATGATGTTTCCTGTCATTCGCTGCTTTGATGGAATAAATCAACTCACTGGTCATGAGCAGACGCAGGCAATCACTGTAGTGGTCTGGGAAATGGTGGCACAGAAGCAAGGTCCAGTGTTTGGTGAAAAGGTGAAAAGGCGTGAGAAATTCAGGCTCGGGGTCTCGGCCGCAGACGCAGAGAGCTCCATGGACCAACTCCAGCAACCGGGTTCTCTCCGAAAACACAGGATGAGCCTCGTTCAGCCAATGGGACAAATCGAACTGCAGGAGAGGACAAACAAACTGAAGCGACGCAGGCGTATCGAACACTTTCACAATGTTTCTTCGTCGTGTGGGAACGTGGACTCACTTTGGTGAGCAGCATGAAAATGACATCAGCGGTGTCAAGGTGAAGAGACGTCACCACGTCTTGGTAGAGGAAGACGAACTGGTCGGGGGCTGCATTCGGGGTGAAGAAGGGGGAAATGAGGGGACAAAGAAGCCTCTGCTCCAGGATGGCCTTTAGGACACGGCCGCACTCCTCTGCATTTTCCTGGATAAAAACCTGAACATCAAATCAAAACAATGTAGTTAAATGTAAACGCAAGCTATAAAAAACAGAACTTTACTTGAGGAATAAACAATCAGTTTCATCCATTTGACCACAGAAATGCTCTTTCAGTTTCTATCCTGCAGGAAGTGGTTTCTGCAGTCATTGACCAGTGATGGGCTGTCTCCAAACTAAAGTAACTTTAAATCAAACATTCTGCTCTGGGCCGACATGTTGAAAGTCATGTCTGCAGCATCCTTATTATTATTATATCCTTAGTATTTATTGTTATAAAGGTGCTGAATGCTGTCTCTAATTGTGCACCGCTAAATGTTAAACTAAACCTAGAGTGCAGGTTTGATCAGTCTTAATGTAACTATCCTATCATCTGACAATCTAAAGCGTTGTCAGATGACGAGGAGCAAGCTAATTATTAAAATGAAGGTATTCCACATCTCTAAGGCTGACGTTTTGGTTTTATTACTGATGTTTTCTTCAATAACTGTGAGTCAGCATTTGTAAAACAAGACATTTTGTTCAAAGGGGTTGCTAAACTACCATGTAAAGAAATGCACAAATCAGCAGAGTAAACACGAGTGAAAATATGCATGCACAATACCACAAAACTGTTTCACTTGCTGCTGAAAGGATGACTCCCTGTTTTACATTTTTACAGTAGCATGTGAATGTATTTGCCCTGCATGACATTTATGAAGCATCCATTCATTATTCTTATAGCAGAGAGTGAATGTGTCTGTAAAGTATACAGTTAATCAAAAACATATAAGTGTTTGTACCGAGTTGTAAAGCAGTTCATGAGACAAACACATAAATCTCCATCTGATAAAAACTAAGAAACACACTGGAACGTGTATGATGTGTTTGTGCGGTCCCACACCTGTCCCAGTATCTCCACACACGATGAGAGGTACTGCCGTGTTGGAGGATGCCGCAGTGTGTCCTCACACACAAAAGAGACCACCTGGTAAAAAGCTGACACGCCAACTTGCTGCACAGCTGGAGATTTCTGGGCTTTGAAAATATTCACAAGAGCCCTGAATAGAGAAAATACAGCATACAAACAGGTCAAAATGATCCTGTTGTATTAAAGCACATGCCTTCTAACAGTTGAGCTAGTAAGTATTTTGGTTTTTCTATATTGAGCTGAAAGCGGTTTGCACTGACGTGATGAAGTTCTCAGTGCGAACAGCAGCTTGAGCCAAGCTTTGAGGTGGAGGAGCCATAGAATCAGTCTGGAGCTTCTTGATGTCCCTGCGCAGCGAAGTTATCTGGTTGTGCACTGCCTCCTGTCTCTGAACACGCTCAAACTGCACACAAATACACACCGGTTAACAAATCAAAACGGTAAAACAGTTTGTCAAATTGTCAACTCTGATACAGTGTGAGCGGTCGCACTGTGACGGTGATGTTCGCTGGTCCTTGACAAGGCTGTCCTCCCTTCCCTTTACACTCCAGGTTCATGCTTATTTGCTCTGGCTGGTTCTTAAAAAGCAAAGGAAGGCCCTCGAGAAGCTCCTGCTCCATCGCCACCTGCTGGGCTTCACGTGCAACAGCAGTCCTAACACAAAGATGAAGTATTATAGAAAGAACTCGTGCTTTTTAGGGTACACTTCTAATCACTGATGCTATGAAAATTATCTCTACGTACCTGGCCTGATCTTGCAAAATGCTGAGGTCCTGCTGTATGAGTTTAGCAGCAGCTTTAAAGTCAGAGAGACAGGCGGCGGGAACGTCGGCCACCGGAGCCTTCTGCTCCTGGAGCTCAGGAGCTTGAAGAGGAACCGGATGCTTCTGCAGATTGGACAGGATGCGCTCTTTCGCTGAATATAGAGAAAGACAGAAATCCGACTTAAACAAATCTAATGACTACGGGTAAAGTTTTGCTCATAGAAACGTCACCATCGCAGGTATATATATAGAGCAATAACTTGTGGTCCGCACCGTTGTTGAGGCTGGTGTAGTCTGTGAAGCCTGGACTTTGAGGCTGCAGGAACGTCGGCTCACTCTGCACCTTCTCCCACAGAGACAAAACCTCCCTCTCATCGTACTGCAGACGCTCCTGGTCTATATATTCTAGCCAAAGTTCCTGCAACAAAACAACACGACACAGTAACATGTATGAGAAATGCGTTACTATAAGGAACATTTTTTTAAAACTGCGTAAGACCCCCCCACTCCCCAAACACACACACAAAACTCACTGACCTGTTGTCGCTGCATGACCTGTGCCAGTCTGTGAGCTTCATACTCAGGTGGAAGAGTGGGAAGGAACACTTCCTGCTTCTGCAGAGTCCCATCATCCATCCACAAGGCAAACACACCAAACAACCTGCAGGCAAACAACCAGAGAGCTTGAATAAAACAAACCATACAAACACTACAAAATAACTGGGAAAATGTTTGTTTATGCACTTATTCTGCATCAGGAACCTACCTGACCAGTTCTGAGTGGAGCTGAGGAGAAGTGAGGTAAAGTGGTTGGGCATTACCGGGGGTTTCCTCCCCCTGGGTGTCTGATGAAGGCGTGTTTAGCGGGGGCACCCTGAGGGCCTGGCTGGCGGCATGGTGGAAGTCAGACACCTCTTGTATTCTCTGCCTCAGATCTTTAAGCAAAGCGGCATAAGAAGAAGCCTGGAAGAACCTTTTTCCGATGCACCCCCCCGCAGCCAGCCTGCCGGGGGCGACACATAGGCAGATACATTTTTGTTTTTCCTTTCAGTTTCTCTGGCTGGGGATTTTGATACATGAGCGTGTCTCTTACCCGTACTCAGGCCCGGGCTGCCTGAGGTAGAGCTGCAGGAACTTCTGCCAGACGAGGGGGAGGAGGGGGTGGTCAGGTGGGGTGGCTAGGGCCTGACACGCCCAGCGGTACACCTGCAGCCGCTGCAGAGAGGGGGCCACTGGCAGCTTCAGCCTCTGTTGTGCCCTCTGGATCACACACAGAAACACTCTGTCATCTAAATGACAATAAATTTCTAAACTCGTACTGTCATACATTTGGACTGTGGAAATGAAAGCAGTCTGTTTTTATATTTATTTACTGTCATAAAGTTGTCTTTAAATGTGTTTAAAAAACGCCAGAACACTTTGGTTTAAGGTTACCTTTAAGGCTTGATCTGGGGAGATGTTGGACTCTGACAGGAGCTCATGCTCGACACAGCGTCTCAGCTGAGACTCTTCCTCAAACAGCCCCTCCATATTCAGCACCAACCAGACAAACCAAACCTACAGTCAATAGCAGGGATGTCAGGACCGAAACCTGCGGGCCGTTTCTGCACTCTGCATCACATAAACTAATACGATGAATAGCACTTATTGCATATTGTTCCTTCAGGATATCTTACTTCTCCACTCAGGGATTGGCCCTCGATGAAGGATGGTGTGACATTCCCAGCAATCCAGCCAACCAGAGAGGAGAGCAGACCCCGATCTCCATGGTAACCCAAGGCATTCTGGCACGAAGTATTAAAACAGAAACAATTGAAAGCTTACTGGTGTAATTGTTTGGGACCAGATTTCTGCTACAGGCAGTATATGGTGTTAAATTCTGGACCTGCGTCGGACGAGAGCCCTTAAATTATGCAACACCAAACACAGTAAATACCTTATGCTGCTGGTAGAGGAGCTTCTGCACACATTCCTCCTGGTGGTGAGTGAAGGCAGCGCAGCAGATCTGATCCATGAGGAACAGGACCGTTTTGTCTCGATACCACAAGTTCTGCTGAGTCAGAATTCCCACCCAGAACTCCAGCACTGCAGCAGCTCCGACACGACCAGGTCGAGAGCTTTCTACAACGTGACTCTGAAAAATAAACGACATCTTAAAAACCTTTAATTTTTCTTCCTTTTAAAAGTTTTAACCACTTCTTTATTACTTTTCTTATAAAGCTGAAGAAATTATTATGTTATAACTGGTCTCTGCATTTCCTTTAGAGTACCTAATATTTATCAAATTCTTACAATTTTCCTCCGTTGAATATAGGCCTATGACCTAAAATTTGCTATGTATGATCTAAGTTGTTCTGATGTACCTGAATGACACTGTTCAGCAGACGGACGTTGTCTCCGTAAGTGGTTCCTGTTAGAAGTGGTGCGACTCGATGCGTGACCTGCTGTGTCACGCCTTGAGGACAAACACTGTCGTACTGCAGGAACAGCTGGATGCAGCTTACAAACCTGCCGTTAACACAGACAGGACATGATCCGTGTGGTTAGTTCAGGAGATCCTGTAAGTGCAGCTTCTATGTGCTACACGCCAGATCATTTTCGGCCTTACTGAGAGTTGTTGAGCAGGTAAAAGCTCAGAGGGTAGGTGGGAGGTAGGATGTTATCCAGCAGATGTACGGCCGCTCTCAGGTAGCGGGACTGAATCAAACTTTTTAACAATTCGACTCCATCAGTACAAAAGTTTTCCAGTCTGTAGATAAAAAGAAAACATTAGTTGATTTTCTGTTTATAGTTTCCTCCATTTGTTTTTTGAAATCAAATTACTTCTGCATACTCTTGTGCTTTTTTATTCATTCATGTATCAAAAAGTTTGATCAGGAATAGTGAGGTATGACTTTTAGTATCTGTAATTTTTATACTTTTTGAAATATTAAACTTTATTTACCTAAAATCTCCTCAAGGAAACACATGGAGCTCTCTTCAGTTTCTTCAGAAACATTGTTCTCTGAAATCTACTTGCTCTTTCTTCTTATGCTGAAGATTTGCTTAGTTTAGCTTTAAGCCACCCTTAAACTGATTTTAGGTTTTAGCTACCATTTTCTGAATTTTAGTTTTTACCAAGAGTTCTGCTAATTTTAGCTTTTAGCTAGTGTTTTGTTAATTGTAGCTTCTAGTCTGCTTGTTTTAGCTTTCAGCAGTCATTCAGCACTCAAGACTCTTTTTCTCTAGTTTTTACTATAAAGGAAAATTTCACAGAAATATTTAGATTGCATGCAAGAACAAACCTGTGTCCCACTACTGTCATGGCAAGTGACAGGTAGCATCCAATCGGGAGGCCTGCTTTTACGGCCCTGAGAACAGAGTGCATGCTGGGAGCATGTGTAAGTTCTGGAGGTGGGTTGGACGCCAAAGCAGGCACTGCCCAGGATCCTTTGGGGTTCTGGGCATTCCCGTGGAGCTTCAGCCGCAGCAGCAGCTGCCACGCCCACTGACTGAAGGATGCTTCAGGAGATACGCCCAAACGCAGAACGCTGGCAAGGTAGGACACCTGGAGGGAGAAAACAGTGCAGAACATGAACATGAACACTGAAGGTGAGAGTCAATCTGAGAAGTGACAATGTGTCACCTGTTTGATTCCTTCTGATATGAGGCCACTGTAGGGTTTATCTGTGAGATACTTCTGATAGGCTTCAGCCACCAGCAGAGCCACCTCACTGTGGAGGACAGAGGGCAGCGCCAAAGACCCGTCCTGCAAAACAGAACAGGTTAGATACTAGAACTCACAGTCACGTTCTGAACCAATTCACTGCACCCATGAGTACCTGTGTGTAACCCCAGTTGAGACCCTCCAGGATAACACAAGCCAACCGGTTCTCCACCGCAGACAGAGGATGCTGGATCAGCCAGGCTCCGATCACAGATATTTCCTCCCGCTGCGGCTTCCACAAACTCAGAGGCAGCTCTTTACACAAGTACAGAGCCATCTAAACCACACAAAATTAAAACTTCAACCAGTTTCACAAATAATGATTCGACTCTACTTGAAGTTTTAAAAAAAAGAGGCTCTAACCATTCCGACAGTCTGTATCGTCTCTCTCAGTCTCCCCAGGAGCACGGAGATAACGTGGGGATGGGCTGAAGCTATGACAGCCAGCAACTCCCTCCCCACCTTGGAGTAAGTTTCTCTGGTAGACACACTGACATAAGACACCTGGGCAAACCAGGAAATAAGAGGTCAAACAAGATTTGCATTGGACAAGAAGTGATCATCTTTAACCAAAGTAGTTTCTCAAAAAAAAAAAAGAAACAGTGTACAGCAGCTACAAACTGTCATGTAGACAAAATGATAATGGAGGAAATGCTCACTGCGTGTGAACATACACAGTCATACTTCTGGTATCTCTTTTTGAAGCTCTTTCCCCTACCTGATAAATCAGCAGAGTGATGGTTGTGATGAAGGCGGGGTCAAACTGCTGAGTGGGTGTGGCCATGTGAGCGAGCGCAGTGAGGAGGGAGATGCCATCGGAGCTGTTCACCTCACACAGCCATCGCTCAAACCTCTCCTGGTGATTTGGGTCTGTTAACGGCCACGGGAAACAAAGACGACAACATCAAACTGAGGCAAAGTGCAGATTTTTTAAGATACTTTTTAAACTTAAATACAGCTAAAGTAACAAATGTAGTAAGATTCGAGTTTACAGAAAAGAATTGGCATGACTGAGTATTAACACAAAGCATGAGCTTGTTAAAGACATTTGAGGTTTAAAGGATATATTTAGCACTTGTTAAATGTGTATAATGATACCTCTGAGAGCTTGAATGCAGGAATGTGTGTCTGCAACAGAGCTGAGTGTTTCCAATCCTGCTGTTTCTACACATTGCATCACATAAAGGACTTTCCACAGCATAGAGCTGGACAGAGTCCCATACGGCATCTCCGACATGAACAACCAAATGCCCAGCCTGCGAGGAAGAAACAGTAAACGAACAAAAGAAATGAAATGGCTTTTTCTGTGAAAATGCAGAGTCAATGCTGAGCGCTGGACGGCTTTGTTGGATTTTGCAGAAGAAGCTTAAACTGGGTTTTTGGAAGCTAAAAGAAGCAGAACACTAGCTAAAAGCTAAATTTAGCAGAAGGCTAGCTAAAAGAGGGCGAGCACTGTTTTTTAAAGAAACTAAAGAAGTCTAATGAATGAGCTGAATGTTTTGATGAATGTGTAAAGTAACACAAAGTATGTAAAGTGTGAATCAGCACTGACACAATAAATACAAAAGCAAATTCCTTTCAGGTAGGATGAACACTTGAGGCCAGTTTCTCTCACCTTTTGTTTCTGAGAACATGTAAAACAGCTCTGAGGAAGAGGTGATCATATTCCAGCTGCAGTTTGTCCAAAGACATGGAGTGAACGAGGGAGCCGGATCCAGCAGCATCCGTCACACTCACATACTGGGCCCAGTGATCACTCACGTAGCACACCGTCATCCTGAGGAACAGGAGATCAGAGAAACGTTGGAGTTTTCCCGGCTGTGTTTGCTGCGTCTGGTCCAGATGTCGCTCCCGTTAGTTGGCCACTGACCGTATGATGTGCCCTATTCGTTTGACGAGCTGCCTGTACCGTGCTCTGTTATACGTTTGCAAACCCAGGGAGAGGATTTCAATCAGCGAGGAAGCGAAGGCAAAGACGCGCATCATCTTCTGACTGGAGCAGGCCTGGGGCTCGTACACACCTGGAAACAGAGCCGTCTGTCAGCTCCCACCACACGCCCGATACGAACACGAGACATCCAGCGGAGATGGACTTACTTACCCTGCTTGCTCATCCCCAGCATGTGCGAGTAAAGCTGCTGGAAGGGGAACTGGTTCAGCAGGGAGATGAGATCTTCCTCACAGAGCAGCAACCAGCTGGTCTCTGGGTCCTCGTCCTGAAAGCAAAGCAACGGGACAATGCTGGTCAAACTTCAGTCCTGTGTGGACTTATCTGACACTTGTTCAAACTCCTCTTTTATTGGGAAGATGAAAAGAACAGTTTTTATTTTAAATAACACTGTGTGAAAATCAAATCATAATTGACTAAATAAAATAAATGATAGAAACTTTGAAAGGACACCGGGTTCATATGCAGCATTATTTCTGGCAGCAGTCGTGGTTTTAAGCAAGCAGACTGATATTTAAAAATTCAAAGGTGTTCGGTCTCTCAGCAGTGTTAAGTGTGACTCAGTGCTTCAGGACAAAAATTAGAACATTTTGTTTTCAAAATCCATCCACATTTTTAAACAACTAAATAACAAGCTGTCTGCACATTAAACCCCATCATAATAAGAGAAGGAAAACAAAAAAAGGATTACAGTTTCAAAGACATTAGCATAAAATGTTTTTCATAAAATTACTGTGAGGGTTTCGTTTTTTAGTTTTTAAAGGTCTAGTATTCCTCAAAGGAATGCATACTGCCCACCACCTTTTATACCAGACTTGTAGACCAAGATAATCTTATTTTGAGAAATGACACAGTTGTAGTCGTTTTGGTCAAGCCTTGAAAATGACCTGAAATCTCCTGTGATACTTTGGGAGCTCTGACACGATCCGTTAATGCTTGAAATATATGTTATGAATAACTCACAACTACTACCACACCAAATTTATCACAATATCTGTAAAATTCACTGAGGTATAACGGTGGACATCTTGAACTGGTTTCACTTCAAAAGGTAATCACTTGTAGATGTACAGCCAATAATTACTGTCCGCAGAAAATCTGTTCAGTGCTTTATGAGATATTTCGCTTACAGACAATCAGAGTTAACTTCAACAATTAATGCTAAGATGCAAAGATGCCCTTAAACTATGTATTGGGGATGATGCTCAGCTACTACCACACCAGATTTGTGCTCGATATCTGTAAAACTGGTTGTGTTTGCTAAGGTCAGCTGGCTGTGGCGGCCATCTTGAATTGTGTTGAGCCCAAAGGTTCATCAGTTGTAGATCAATCCAATGACCATCTTTTAAAAAAGCCTCATTAAAATTTGTTCAGTGGTTTACAAAATATTTTGCCAACAGCACAGACAGCTGAACCCAGACTCAAGCAGAAAAATGATCCCTCTGCCTTTGACAGCTGGCAAAGAACAGTTCAAATCCTCTCACATAATAACACAGCTGCCTTATTTAGATCATAATTTATTTAAAAACTGTGAAGAAGTCATTTTGTTTGTCTTTAAAACAAAATAATCAGCTGCCGCTCACACGCGTACCTCCTCTCCACCTTCATCGACGAGGGTCCAGTTACCAGACTGGGGTCCTGATGTTGTTGAAGTCTGGCTATCACATGGCTTCATGTGACCCAGAAACTCTGCACGGTGTCTGAAAGGAACCAGAGCTGTGAGGGGATTCTCGTGCAAAACAGAAGGCCATTGTTCGCAGTCGGCAGATGTGAGCTGCTGAAGAAGCTCGTATATTTACCTGGCAGGTGACATGAGGATGGCTAAGGCTTGCATGAAATCTTGCACTCCTGCGCTGTTCCCCCACACCTGAATCTGGCGCAGATTAAATTAAATAAATAAAACTCAAGTTCACTGTTTACACAACAATATATAAAAATATAATATACATGTCCCTGTTTTACCTGAAGGAAAGGTGTAGCCCACTTTCCCACCCCAGCAGGACAGCATAAAAGATGGCACAGCAGGTAAAGGTGCTCCTCTGACCCTCCAACGTGCAACAAGGTGACCACCTTGCAGAAGGTAGATCGGGAACAGGTAAATGAATCCAAACAATAAAAAAATCTCAACCACTGCCTAGTGAAGTTTGAAACATGGTGTAGCTGTGTTTACCAGTCTCTCCAGCCACTGATGGATGTCCGTCTGGAACTGTGTGTCATCAAGGACTCTGCGTGTGAAACTAAACAGGACACTGATGGCCTCTTTCAGAGGTTGAAGAGAGCAAGGCTGGGACTGGCTGCCAGAGTAATCTGAAAAACGAAAGCTACTGTGGGTCTGCTTTACAATAGCAGGAAAAACCCCTCTGTGACTGGAACCCTGACACAAGAAAGCTTTCTAAAGGTCTCACCTTTCAGCAGGCGATGCAGGTATGATTCCACCTGCAGGCGTGACAGCAGAGCGGTGTAGGCATGAAGCACCACTTTCTGGTGGAGCAGCTCACTGCAGCTGTCAAACAGAACCCGCAGCTCGGCCAGAACAGTCTGACTAAACTCTGCCTGCTGGAACCGATGGTACCCACACACCTTAGACTGGTCTGCACACACACCCTGTAGGAAAAAAAATAATTCAAAGAAATGCTCGATAAAGCTTTATTTGTTTACTGTTTCAAAGATAAATAAGAATAAAACACCTGAAGTGTGAGCTGCTCATCTCTGAAGCTCCAGAGGCGATTCTGTGTGCTCCTGCAGTCAGACGACTGTGTGTGCAGCTGCGTGTGCGACTGGCTCAGCTGTCTGCGGCAGCGCCAGTAGTTCTGCAGCAGCTCTGTCAGTTCGTGGTTCTCCTGACGGGCCAGAGCGCAGAACTGGGCGGCGCAGAGCTCCACACCTTCCAGCCACGCTCGCAACCCGCCGCCTGGCTCCCAGACACTCAGCTGCTCCAGTGAGAATGCCTGAAGAAGATTATACACAAAAAAATAAATACAAGTAACAAAACCTTTAATGATGTAACTTATTTATTATAATTAACAGAAGACACACAATTACAATATAATATTATTTATGATAATACATAACTCTTTGTGTTCCCAGCAGCACAATGTAATCTTGTGGTGCTTTACCTGCATCTCTGGAGCTGTTTTGGGTAGTTCTGGGTACAGTTTGCTCCTCGACAGCTCAGCTACAGATTTCAGAGGCTGCAGAGTCAAAGGAGAAGATTCCTGCTCAGGAAGCGCCAACACTGCAGGTTCCCTTCCACAGATTTTTGCAGCTTCCTCACAGAGCTGAATCACAGAACCCTCCTCCAGTTTAGGAAGAGATGGGTACAAAGCAGGAGCACTCAGGTTGTCAAACTCTGCGACAACAGGCTGATTCCACATCTTTAAGTCTTTTTCTGGCTCAGTGGTTCGTTGTTCAGCTTTAGGAGCGACCCCCTGAACTTCCACCCCACCATCTTCTGCGTCCTTGCCTGATTCTGTTTGGTGAACTGTCTCTTTCGGTGTCACTGCTGACAAGTTCAGACCTGACTGCAGAGTCGTAGTCAAATCTAACGTATGTGTGGTCGGCGCTGAGGAGGTCTGCTGCGTCTCAGCAGGCGGCTCTGCTGGTTGTGCTGCTGCGTCGGAGCTTTGGACAGGATTCTCCTGTTCCTCCTGGGTCTCCTGAGGAGGAGGAGAAGGAGGCAAACTGAGAGGGATCTCAGTGAAGCCAGAGCTGGAGGCGTCATCACAGAGAGCAGATGGAGCTGCGGGTCTTTTATCCTCGTCAGCCTGTTTCTGCTTCCTGACCTGCTGAGAACATAAACAATCAGACATAAAACTAACTTTACTTTATAAACTACTCATCAAGCAAAGCGCAGATCACTATAACTTATTATTCAGACACACAGGTTCATCCACATGCACAGACTTATTTTGAATTTAGAAGATTTTTTTCACATTTAATTTCAGAATATTAAATAAAAACATAACTACTCAAAACATTGTTGCTCCTAAAATAAATGTACTTACGTTATTAGATTAATTCAAAACAATTACGCTGATGACATATTACCGTTCTGCTTATACTATCTATTTCTTGTTATCTTTTAAAGTGGTCTACCAAAGTTTTTCTTTGGGCTTTTTTGTCTATTTTTAACTTACTTTCAGCCCAATATCTCACAATTTTTAGAGGATTGTTTTTTGTTTGTTTGTTAAGCCACTTAACTCTGACCTATTCAGGCATTAAAAAAATTCACATTACAGAGACAACTTAGCAAAGAACCAAATTTAAATTGAATAATTGGACACCTCGTTTTTAGCAACATGGCATAATGAAACATATTTTTAATTCCTTTAGTTGAAGCTATAAAATTACCAAAGATTAAACTGTTTGAGACATAAAATAGTGTTTTAGTGCCAACAAGTGGATTTCTGAAAACAAAAGAAAAATGTTGAGATGATCAACTAAAGAGTGATGCGTCTCTCAGATCCTGTATCAGATCTGAAAACGTGATTTTCAGATATTGTTCACCTGCTGTAGATAGTTTTTCAGACCTGACTTTTGCCTTGTTCATTTAAAAAAAATAAAACATTTAAGCACATACTGTGAAATATGCTGTCATGGTCTGGTACAAGGACCGGACAAAAAAAGCAGACAAAATCCAAAGTAAGAACTTAAAGAGGCTTTCCTGGAGAACTACTGATCAAAGTCACTTTAAAAGATCACAAGAAAGCCTGGTTCCTTGGAAGAAAAATATAGAGAAATAATGGGGAGCTTTAAAACTTCTCCACATAACTATATGGTGGACTAAACACTAAAACTGAAAGGCAGATCTTATGGATGCAAAGGCATGTCTAATGTCACAAATAGACTTGTTAAAAGTGGATCCTAATTGATCTGTGTGTAGGAGATGCGAGCAGGAAAAAAAGAAAGAATCGGGACAGAACAGTTTTTGGTGTGATCACCTGAGACTTTCCGCTGCTTTTTGTTTTGCTCTTCTTTGTCCTTACAGCCTCCATTTTGGGTGCCTGTATCACATCAGCTCAGATCACAGCAACACACAGCCTCCTGAAGAGTCTCCTGGTGGAAGCGATCACTTGGAAGCTACTGATCAGCTGAAAACAACAAGTCATCGTTTGTTTTTTTCCCGGATAAACAGCCAACAGAGGGTCCTGTCTGTGCTGCCAAGATAAGGACTGTCACTGGCTGTAAGCAGCACCCTGTTTATTATATTTCCTCTTCGGAAGATTCCCCGACAGACTAGGTCAGGAAAGCAGCTTTAAAGTAAACATCGTATCCTGAGAATATGGTTGTTTTTTTGGAAAAACGAAACTAGAGTTCCTGCTGTTGAAACTCCACCAAGCTAAGCTAGGCTAACGTCCAGCTGCTCGCTCGTTACGCAGGATTTATTCTCCGAAATGTTTTTTAGATTGTTGTTCACATAATTAAAATACGATTTCGACGGATCGAAGCCGCTGTCAACTGATAACAGTCCTCGTCTGCTGGTCGGCTGCCATTTGTTTTGTTTTTGTCTGTTCCAGGAACTACAAGATCGCAATCCGATCACGTGACTGCTTCACCTCCTCTACGGATCCCGACAGAGGCCAAACAGCATCATGCGCAAATTATGTTAATGAGAGAAGTTCACGTTTTATTAAACTTTTAGGGGAAAACAAACTCCAAGAAAAGGAAGTTCAGATCGGAACTTTTGCTACAACAAAAATGCATAGACAAAGGTCAGTTGTAGAAGAAAAACCTATTTATTTCTAAATATAAATATAGTTATAAATTCTGACTACACTCAGGCTTTTGAACTAAATGCCAACCTGGTATATTGTACAAACTAACACACAAGTCTAAAAGTATTTCACTTAGGCTGCTCTTTCGACAACACCAGATACATTTAATAACAAAACACATAGTACATTTAATGACTGTAGTAAGTTCTTGTCAAAAAATGTAAAAGCTACACAGGGAGCAGCAAAGCAGGGAAAGGCACTGAAATGCTGGGTGGGTTAAATATTAAACAGACAAAAATTAAGAAAATTTCAAATTCCTGTACTTTATATTACAGATCACACTGTACATTAAAGAAAAAACAAAACAAAACTGAACCTAAATAAAAATGTGTTAGAGCAAAGGAGCATACACTTTATATAAAAAAAGGTTACAGTGTTAATGTCAATACGTTTTCTAGGGATTGATTAAACTGAACTAAAAGTGTGTCTTGTGATTAGAGTTGTGAATAACAAGCTTTGAGTCTTTTAGGTTTTATTTTCATAAAGTAAATGTGATATTAGACTATTAAAAATGTTCAAGTGTTAATAAAATACTTCTAATCCCAATATCTGTTCCTGTAATTATTGAAATCAAAAACGTTTACAGAAAACCCAGACACCATGAGTTTGTTCTGTTCTCTGTAACAGCCATGACTTCTCAAGGTTTGTTTTTTTTTTTTGGTTGTAATTTCTTCCTCTGTTTATTCAAGGTTATCTAAAGGCACAAAGAACTGCTGTGAACATGGTGAAGGGCTCCTGCAGGGCACCTCTGTGTTAAAATATTGTGTTGCGTTATGAAGAGTTGGTGAAGGACGACAGGGTGAGGACATCTGGACTTCTGCGTCCTGGTCGTATAATATGTGTAACGGAAGTTGTTCCTGCTGGTGTGTGTGACTTGGCGACTGGTCAAAAACGTCAGGTGTGTGGTGAATATATGCTTGGCTCAGAGCCAAGCTAAGGATCTCTGTTTTTTCCTTGTAGAAGCGTAGCTCTGTGCCTCGACGTCGGGCCAGCACCAGCTCCCTCTGCGCCACCTGCAGCTCCGTTCCGAGAAGGCCTGGTGACCTCTGCTCCCGTCCGAGCCAATCCAGAGCCATGCTGCTACGCATGTACTCATCAAGCCCCCGCTGAGAGTAATAGGAAATCACACTCTGGGACACGGGAGAGACAGGAAGTAAGAACTACATCATAGCAGAGTTTGCTGTCAGTATAAATGAAATATGAAGTTGTCATGGGCAGAAGTAGAAAGGTTTTAGAGGTTTTAGATCATCACTGATATTAATTTTCCTGTGTGGTACACAGCTGTAGGTAATATAGTTGTTTAGTACAATCTTTTTCTTACGTTTTGCGAAAGACATTTACATACACAGGCACCATGTTCAAATGCAATGTTGAAACTTTTATTTTTAACTTTCATCCAATATGAAAAACAAAATCTAAATGATTGAGCAAAAATATATTTTTTTTAAGGCAATTTCTGTTCTGTGATTACGTTAGAGGCCCTTTTAGTTGCCATGTTAAGTCATTGTTGGGTATGGCGCCCCCCTGGCCACCCCTTAGGTCCGCCCCTGGTAATCGTCTAGCTTCGTACCTGTCGAGAGCACTGCCTTTCCTTCAGGGCCTTCAGTGTCCCGTTCCAGTGCAGCAACTGGAAAACAGTCATCATCTCCTACCGAGAGATGAGGGTGTGAATGAGTAATGAAAAAAACAAACAAACTCTAACATCTAAATCAGTACCTGTTAGTGTTGCAAAGCAAACTCATGCCTAAACTGTGAGCGACAGGTTTGACAGGATGTCACAAGTCATAAATGTAACACAAGCTTCAATCTGATTTACGAAGCAGCAGCTGTCATGTTTTAGGAGCCGGTCACATTCGTGTTAAACACTAACACTGTACATTAACTGAAACTGATCTAATGGGACACAGATGGAAAACATCAGACATTGGCTTTCTTGAGTTGTTTGCTCTGTTTTCTGTGTTACATGTTCAAGTGACTGCATCTATAAACTGAACAAAGGTGCAAACCTTGTGTTTGAAACTGTGTGTGCTGGTTGCAGTGTGTCTAGATTCAGGTGAATGTATGTGCATTCATGTAGTGTGTGTGTGTGTGTGTGTGTGTATTTCCTAGAGGGTCTCCATTTTTCACGAGTTGAAGTAGGAATGATAATGAACCCATTTCCTCCAACTCTTAACCTCCTGTCTGCAGTCATGTTTATTTACACAAAGGTAGAAATATTGGGTGTTTCATACCTCAACCTTCTGTCCGGATCAAATACTGAGGCTAGGTGAAAACTAGAAACATAATGAAGTTGTTAAAAGGCTGCATTGCCTCTCAGTGTTTGGATTAATATTTTCTAATTAAGTAGAAAGTATAACACCGAAGCTCTGAGTCTGATTATTTGTACAATTTACAAGATCTCTTAATGCTGCTCGTGATTTATGAGCAGGGTTATAAAAAAGTAACATTTTGCACAATGACTCTCTGTTTCACCTGGAACTCCAGCATGGTCCTTCCCGTGTAGGAGTGGAGCAGCAGGCTGTAGGTTCCTATACTGGTGCTTGAATCACACGCATCATCCAAAGACACCTTTACACAGACAGCAGAGTGGATCAGTGTTTCATTATGAGACTGATCACGCCAATGAGCACCCGTGGTTTCTTGCACTCACAGCACTCTCTCTGACCGCCTGGTTCAAGCTCTGCGCGATGAACTCGGGGCTGATTCGCCGACAGGGCAGCTCGTTCACAAGCGAGTTCATCAGAGCCACGCGAGCAGCATCCCTGCGAGCCTCCGCTTGCGTGTCACACACCTGAGGACGATGATGGCATGAAGGGGTTCAAATGTAAAACCAAAAATAATGCACGATGGGAGCAAGATGAGAAAGTTGGAAACACTGAAAGTTGGATGTGCAACATATTTTTACAGTGTTGGGTGATTTTACACGTCACTGCAGCTAATCGTGGGATCAGAAAACAAATCACTGTTGAAGTTAGGACACTAGAGACATTCAGACACAACTAATCACAAGACCTCTGAGCTGGTGTGGCTGCTGTTTGGGTCACAATTACCACATTGAGAAGCATCATAAAATGAACAGTAATGTCAAGGATAAAGATCCACTTGAATGTAAGAAATTTCCCTCTCATTTAGGTCACACCAACACCAACCCTCTGCATCTCCTCCACCACATCCATGAACCTTCTCTGTGGTCTTCCTCTTTTCCTCCTCCCTGGCAGCTCCATATTCAGCAGCCTTTGTTCATTATATCCACTATCCCTTCTCTGTTCATGTCCACATGATGTCAGTTATGTCTAACTTTCTCTATGTCCACAAAGACACAGTACAGCTCCTTCTGACGTTCCCTAAACACCTTTATCAACACTCTCAAAGCAAACTTTGCATCTTAGTGCTCTTTCTTGGCATGAAACCATACCGCTGCTCACTGGTCATCACTTCACTTTTTAACCTGGCTTCAACAACTTTTTCCCATAGCTTTATGAAATGGCTCATCAACTTTAGATCAAAGTTACGACCAATAAATGTTAACTATGACTACATTAACAGCTGATATTACTGTTTTTTTGCCTCCTCCTGTTTTACTTTTGGATAATTTAGAACAGATCTTGCATCAAGCAGGATAAATATATTGAAGTTTACTTTGGTTGGTTTCCACCAGCACTTTGAGTCATTAATTGTAGTAGAAGCATGCAAAAAAAACTACCAAGTGAAGGGATAATAATAAACAGCAGCAATGACAACAAACTCACCTTATAGTTGCCAAAGCAGCTTCCTCTAGGAAGTGTGACGTAGCAGACGTATGGAGGACCGGGAGAAGGTGCAGACTCGTACAACAGAAGGCTTTCTGTCTGGATCTTTCCACCAAAACTGTCCGATTCACCAGCTGGATCACTGAACGGAGCTGCCTGCTTCTGCTCCCAGAAGTTATGGAGAATAGCCACCACATTCACTGCACACACAAGGTTGTCACTCTGATAAAAGCATTCACTAACTAACGATCTCAATGTGCAAAATACTGTATTTATAATTAAAATGTTTTTACCAGCCTGGATTTTACTCTAATTGATACATGTGATTATATAAGAAGTTTAATACAATAAAACATTTCATTCCTTAGCTCTTAGTTGTTAAATATATACAAACCAGAAGATATGGTACACCAACATTCCTTGGTGTGTTTATCTAAGTGGAATTAGAAGCTGAAGGAAACGCCCCAGAATTTATTCAGATCAGCAGTTTTTAACACTTGAGCTCATTCTAACCTTCCATATGGTGTTCATATTCATATTCCCAGAATCCTGGTTTCTGTGCTAAAAAATTACAGCAATGCAATTTGTGGTAGCAAGGATAACTTACAGCAGTGATATGAAGGCCTGCAACAATACTCCACTAAAATAATCACACACACAAAAAAAAAGAAAAGCATCCATTTTCCTTTAAATCTAAGCTTTAAAGTAACTTACAGTCTTTGGGGCTGGTGTGAGTCTCACTCTGTGACAGGTAGGACATGATGCTCTCTTCCAGTTTCACACAACTCATCTTCACCCCAAGTTTGGTTTCACTGCTGCCACCAAAACATGACACTGAAAGTTAGCAGCCCCCTCTACTCTCCCAGCTCAGGACGGGGGGCAAGTCCAAAAATATGAAGGCGTCTCCACCACCCCGAAACTTCGTCCCTCCCTTCCTCCTCCGCTGCAGTGTGAACATCTCACCAGGGTCTCTCTTTTGAAGCGGACCACCTTTGTCACTCTCCCTGCCAATTAGCTCAGAGGGCCCCTCGCTCCTCCGGCTCATGCACACAAACAGAGGTGAGGAGCTGGAATGTGGAGCCCCTCCCCTCTGGCCGTGCAGCTGGCTAATCCCCGAACAGAGCCGGACAGTTTGAGACCCGCTCAAAGTTGCCAAGTGAATCAGAAAACACAATTTTTCTTTGCTTTAGAAAACAAAAAATATGATCAGCCCATTTGTGTAGTAGTGTCTGGCATCTCATGGGTGAGTTTATCCATCGAGTGGTAACGAGGACATGAGGGGGGAGGGATATTTTTTTGACTTCACCCTCAAAATTGAACCCACTAAGCCTGGGGTCTGAGCTCCATTCAGCCTCTTCAGTGTGAATGGTCTTTGTTCAAGTGAGAATTCAACTCCCTTTTTTAAAACTTTACACATAAATTAGGCAAATTCTGAAGAAAAAGCAGTTTCTTAGCTACCATGTTCTCCTGATTTTCTCGTCCTGCGTTGGATTTTTTGTTGATGAAGCAGGTGTATTTACTGCAAAAATCGTGTTTGTAAGCCCGATAGTTAGAGTTTAACATGAAGAAAAGCTTTCTGATTATTATTCAATGCAAAATACCAAAGCAGAGCAGTAACTCTGATAAAAACAATTTATTTTGGATTTCTGTTTATTGCAAACGTATGTAAGTTTTGTGGATGTTCGATGAAGAAACAAATGATGTTTTACTTCACTAGATGTGATGTGAAACAATCAGGGTTGTTTCCTGTTAGTCTCACTGTTTTGATTAGAAGCCAACACAGCTCAGCAGTCATGCACTGTCGTTGTAAATAACACCACTTTATTGTAAGAAATGATCAATAATTACATTGGACTGTTTGTAAAACAGACAAGTTGAAATTGTAAAATGCCCAGTCCTCATGTTCAGACAGATAAAAGTCAGTTGAATTTCCTTTTGTCAGTCCTCTTCGATTTCTTCACAACAGTAGAAAACAGATGACTGGTTGCACAGTGATTTTTCTTCCATCTATCGTGTGTTTAAAATTATTCCCAGGAGACGAACAAAAGGCACGCTGACATGAATTCTCTGTCCCCCCTGATGATCACTTATCCCCAGAAGGAGGCGGTCTCCATGCTGGACTTGATAGTACTTTGGTTCTCTCTTCTGGATTTGGTCACCAGGTTGGCCTCTCCCTTCTGCAGACGCCTCCTTTGTGCCGACTTCTGCTCTTTGGTGAGCTGCCGCCGGACTTTCTGACGGACGACTTCCTGCAGAACGAGCAACGCCAACGAGTTAGGACAGAATGGACAAGCTCACCATTTATGTGTCTGCGAGCACAGCAGCAATACGAAGACATGTTGTCTATAAAAATCACAACCTTTTACAAACTCTCATTGCACTTAACAGGATTTAACAGCTTTTCTCTATGACAGATAAATTGTTTCCAGGTAAACTTGTGCTTTTGTGTCTTCACATCAGAGGGTAGATTTGTACTTTAAATGATGTAACACTACACCCTGCTCCCTCGGCCACACCTACAGACAACAGTGCAAGCCAATGCTTACCGGTGGTATGGTGGAGCAGCTCCCGATGCTGCCCATCGTGGCTTCACTGTCTGTTCTTCTTCTATGTTCTGCGACGTGCTGAAGACTGTCTGAGTCTCTGCAGCAGAAAAAAACATCCAACTGATACTATGATACAAATTAAATTTCTTGTTCATAAATTTTAAATGAGCTACGGAATTTGACTCATGAATAACTTGGATTACAAGTTAAAATAATATACAGCAAATATGCAAATGGGTTGCAAAATAAACCTGAACTGCTTGCTTAAGTATAGACAATGTGTGAGGAAACCTTTGTTTTTCATTCTTTGAACAGAGTCCAAGCCACTGATGTGGTTGGACATTTTCTTATAAAGTACCTTACTGCTGCAGTTAGGGAAGTTAATCTGGAGTGAGTTAATTTTTTATGTTATCCTCGCTTTAAGCTTCTCAGCAGGTCCACTCATTCTCCCCCATGCCTCTGCGGCAAGTCCTAACGATGCTTTGCAGTAATTACAGGCAGCACATTTTAAAGCAAAGGTCTTCAAACAGTTGAAACATTGGTTCCTGCAGCCCTTGTCTGTGCTGAGCGATGAGCTGTGTGTTTGGTGGATCGACTTAATGCTAATCACCAAATTCAACCTGAATTTATTGACCATTAAATTTTGTGATTGCTTTATTGCTCGCTCTCAGAGGTAAGATCGCAGTTGCAGGTTTTTATGAAGCTGTTTTTTCTTCTTCTGTCTCACGGATACACTTCACATCATCACTGACTCAGAGTACTGATCCCATGTAAATTTAAGATATCACTGTAGCTTAATGAATGTAATAAACATTAACAATGTAGAAATTACTCAAATATTTCAGGTGTTTTTAAAGAATTTGGGTTTTTTTTGTAAAGAAGGGTAATCAAAGCATGTTAAGGACAAATTAGGTCTTGTTGAATGGGGTTCCAGTTGACAAAACTATTTTATTTTAAAGCCTTATAAATAAGAAAGAACCTAATATCTTGAGGGTTTATTGTTTCATCGTTCCACTTAGTTTACCTGAAAGGTTTAAACTCCCTGTTGGAGGCAGAAAGGTCTGTGAGCTCCGGGCACTCATCCTCTGCTTCCTTCAACTCTTCCTCAAACTCCTTCCCTGTTTCCTCGTCAGCTTCATCAGCTGATGCCACTGCAGCTACTTCTTTTGTTTCGTAACCGATTTCCTCCTCCTGATCTTGTATCTTCGCGTCTGTTTCACTGACTTTCAACCCCTCCAGTTCCAGCACTGCTTGTTTATATTCCTCCATGTCCACACTCTCCTCCACTACTTCTGCCTCTTCGTCTGTTGCCTCCTCTTCTTCATCGCTTTCTTCCTCAGGCCCAGCTGGGTCTAGCAATGCACCATTTGTCTCCAGATCCTTTGTGAATCCACTGGCTGAGACTTCAACATCTAGAGAATAGGAGCGCCTGTGAGAACCAACAGGAGGAAAAACAGCTCTTGTTAGAACTACAAACAAAAAACTTCACAAATAGCTGTCAGGAATGCTTCGAGCGGGTTCACAGTGCACGTAAAGGAATTTGCTTTAACCTATAAAATGTAAGCAGATACCTGATGTCCTTGAAAGTTGGAAACAGCTCACTTTCATAATTATATCTCTTTGCAAAGAAATCCCTGATGCACTTCACGTCGCGGTCAAAGTACCTGCAGAAAACGATCGGTGTGGTAAGGAAACTGTTTCTCTTTTGATAATTACACTGACCTGAACTCTGAAATTAAAGAAGAACCGACCATTCAGCATTGGGGTGTGACGTAGACACCATCTGGGGGAAGTCAATCATAGTGATGTGGTCCTGGTCATCCAGCATCAGGTTGAACTCGTTAAAGTCTCCATGAATTAGGCCGTGGTTGGCCAGCTTGACAATAAGGTCCATGAACTCACTGTACAGAGCAGCTGGATCCTGCAGCTCGTGAACCTGACACCTGCAAGAGCGGGATAACGCGCAAATATGAAGCGAGGGAAACACATTGGCGTGTACCATGCAGCATGTAAAGGGAGAAACAGCCTGTTTACGTACAGAGGATACCCGTTGATGAGCTCCATCACAACAGCATGCCTGTTATAGTCCACGGGTTTGGGAACAGGAAAGCCTCGATCATACAGAGCCTGGGAGGAGTGAGGAGAAAATTGAAAAACAGGCAACACAAAATGATTGCACATTTTCTTATTTTCCCGTTCTTCACAACTTCCCGTTGTTTGACTTGTTACCTTCATGTAGGCAAACTCCTTCATGGCAGAGAGACGAGAGAGGTAAAGCCAGGACATGTTCTTCCTGTGTTTGTGGTAATCCCTCTTGTTTTTAAGGTTCCTGAAGGAGGTACGACCCAGTCTGTGAAGCTTCAGAGCGTACTGCTCCCCATCTGGACTCGCTACAATATATATATCTACACAAAGTGAACAGAACATTTGGATTAAGTATTTTTGTGTAGGGAAAGACTGTGGTAATAATTAAATGTTAGTTTTATTATATCTTTTAACACCATTTTGTGATTACAGGTAAGAAGGCAAAAAAAAATATCACCACAAAGCCCATCTCGAACTGAAGTGGGTTATTAGTTTATGTCTACAACACTTTTGTGCCTCTGTAACACATTTCCTGCAAAGTTCAATCACTGTACCCTTTATTTTAAGTGAATATCATGGGGTTTGTTTTCTCACCTGACTCTTTGCCCACACCCATCTGGTTGCCAACAGACAGGATCACGTCTCTGGAGCACAAAGTCTTCAGAGCCAGGTAGTCATACCCTCCGTAGTTCAACCTGTAGCCCTGCACAGCTAAAACCAGCACACAGCGCATCAGACAACTGACCTACACGGCCATCGTCTTCGATCCCGGCGTGCAGCGAAACGCCAGCTCTTACTTTTTGTACGTTCGTAGGCCACGAGTTTGTGTTTGACGAGCTCCCTGAGGATCTTGTTGCAGCCACCGTGCCTGAGGCTCGCGATGGACGACAGAAGGCTGACCGGGACGATCTCGTGGTTCTTCATCCCCATCTCGACCTGTGCCAGGGGAATTCAGAGAGGAAGAGAACGTGAACATCAGTGTGGGGAAAAACACTGCCAGAAAGCAGAAAGACAAACTGGTAAGACTGAGAACAGCTTTTTTTTGGCATTTAGACACTCCCTCTGCTCATGTCATAACATTTAGTGATGCTAAACCACCAGGTTATAACCAGTTCTAGTTAATTCATTAAATCATACTGAGCTAAAAAAAATGAGGCTTGGAAATATTGGCTAAGGACAACCCTATCAGCTATGAGGCTGAATCCAAAACACAAGCTAATTTAGCCACCTGTGTTTACACCACACGTCAACAGAACCAAACCCCTTCAGAACCATTTTCTGCTTCGTGCAAAACAAAAGTTTCGGCTCGCATTACGTTCACTGACACCGCCGTGCCGCTGGTTACAGTCACCGAACTACGTGCGGGACATTTTAGCTCGGTTAGCCCGGTTCTGGCCCGGCTCGGTTAGCTCGGTACTTACGGCGGTCAGGACGCGGAAGTCATCTCGAGATAAATATCTCATCACCACCACGTTCAGCTTTCCCATCTTTTATCCGACACACGAAGAGCTAATGCTAAAAAAACAGGCTATTTATTAACGAGCTGTTTGGGCTACCGGTAGCTCGCCCCTCATTTTTAGTAAACACACGTGCAAGGCGGAAGTTCGCAAAACGACTATTACGTCACTTCCTTTTTCTTTCCTCCAGCACAAGTCCTGTTTGTATGCATGCTGGTTAACTTTCATGCTGTTTTGTGAAACTTTAGTAGAACTAGATAATTATAACTCGTCCTGTTGCTGTTTTCACAAATGAACACAAGCGTAATCATCTAAAATGTCTTTACATTTTTTAATATTTAATGATTTATAGGCTAAAACCTGAATGTGTGTGAGACAGCCTACAATGTAAGCATGAAATCAATCTGGAGTCCTCTTTTTTGTTAAATTACTGTCATTATAAATTTATATTATAATAGTAGCATGGTTCTTTGGAGTCAAAATGAGAACATTTCCATTACTTTCATTTAGAGCTTGTGTTTTTTCTTCTGTTCAGACATGAAAAGCTCATGTTGGAGATGCCAGCTTATAAATGAAGACTGCTTTGTAATTTATTCACTGAAGTGTCAAGGGCTTCCTTTTCTTGAGTTGATTGTTCAATCCTCTGTTGCATCCGAGTAGTTTTATTGTGTCTTGAAAGAATAATAAAAATCACAATCGAAGTTTTCCAGCAGGGACAATAAAATAAAATGTATTGTGTCGGATAATGAAAGTCATAAATCTAGTGCGATGCTACAGGGAGCGCCTTGTGCTTCATGAAGGATCTGAAGGTCAGGTGTGCGATGTATGTGTGCGCATGTATGTGAGAAAGAGACACATTGAGGGTGTTAAACAGATTTACTGGCAAGTTTTTGTTGCCATAGGAGCAGGATTCTGGGCATTCCTTGGGTAGTTAGTACAAAATGTGTGTGTGTGTGTGTGTGTTGGTGGCAATACAGTACTTGTCTGTCTGGAAGAGGTCAGTCTGGACTGTAGATAAATGCTTCATCACACACATAAAATCAGCTTCTGAATTTGTTTCCAAACATTACAGGTTTATTGCTTACAACAAACAGAGACCTGTTCAGTGAGCAAGGGTGAGAAAATGATTCAGTTTAAGTGTTCAGCAAGTATTTATTTGCTGCAGCAACCAAATCTTTTACATTTATTAATCATTTATTATGAGCACTCCTGTCTAAACTTACTGCTATATCGTTTTGTCTGCATGAACTGCTTCATAGGTCTGTTGTGTGTGATATAATGTGCATCTGCTAAAGAGTAAGAAAGTGTAAGAAAAATACTAAAACCCCAAACATGTGTAGCGTCCAAACTGACTGTTGGAGCCTTTCTCTGCGTAAACAGCAGGATCGTGTGACAGTGAGGTGTGTTAGTTTGTAAAACAGCACAGTTTGTGCAAAACTAAAAAGCTGACATAAATGTGTAGGAAGATTCATAAAATATGATTAAATATTACCTGAAAATGTTATCATTTTTTGTTATATGCAAAATAGTTATAAAACTGAACTAAAAACACGTTATTATTATGTAAGACAATATTGTGATCCATTAAATGTTAAAATAGTTGAATTTCTTTATTTAGACGCTAGATGGCACTGTAACACTAGAACACATACACGTCTGAACTTTGGTCTTTGTCTCAACTACTGTTATTGGTTTTTGTGTGCTTTTTGATAACAAGAATAGACAAATTTTGAGGCTTTTCACTGCCTGCCTCAAACTGAGGAGTTCAGGTATCTGGGATTCATGAGGATGTAGTTCCTAAGGGTTGATGGATTGGGGTCTAGTACACAGTAACAAGGACGTTGCTTCAGTTTGTTGTGGTGAAGAAAGAGTTGAATCAAAAAGAAAAGCTCTCAGTTTACTGGTCGATCTACGTTCCAAACCTTACTTCTGATCATGAGGTATGAATCCTGACTGAAAGAACAAGATCTCAGATACAGTAGGATGGCTGGGATCAACCTTATAGATAAGGTGAGGAGCTCTCTCATCCGGGGGGAGCTCAGAATAGAGCCACTGCTCCTCCGTATTGAAAGGAGCCAGCTGAGGTGGTTCGGGCATCTGATTAGGATGCTCCTGGGTGCCTCCTCCCTTTGGAGGTTTTCTGGGCATGTTCCACTGGGAGGAGACACCGGGGCAGAGCCAGATCTCCCTGGAGGGATTATGTATCCTCTCTGGCCTGGGAATGCCTTGGGATCCCCCAGGAGGAACTGGAGAGTGTCGCTGGGGAGAGAAGGGTCTGGGTTTCCCTGTTGTCCTCCTCAACCCAACCATGGATAATTGATAGAAGATCGATGAATGGATGGATGGAGGGATAAAAGGCCTTAGAAAAAAAGATGGACATGAGAGGATAAATTTCTCCTTCATACAATTTGGTCTTATTGGAAATAGCATTATTATTAGTAGTAGTAGTATTAGTATTCAAATAAAATCATACATAGAATAAATGACAACAATGAAAAGAATAAGTCTGGATTCCCATCATGCAGAATATTAATTAATCATTCTGTTTCTTTTATATAAACTTGTCAATAACCTCTGTGTTTCTCAGTTTGCATGATTTCCTAAACATCTTTTTCTTTTCAACTCATCTTTACATTTTTTTTTTTCTGTTTTTCTTTTTCTAATATCACACTGAAAAGAATCTGGATCACATGATAAGACTCTAACTGGACTGGCTAATTAAGGGCCATGTCTCATTCAGATTAAATCATCGTACCGTGCTCTAACTCAGATTCTCGTGGTTACAGTAGCAGGTATTCAAGGTAGAAGTCTGGTTGGTGGACAGACTGAGGGCTCCGGCTCTCAGTGGCTGCAGAGCTGAAGAGCCCAGGAGAAACTTCTTGTTGTGCAGCCTTTGACAAAAACAGAACGGAGCATCTAAAATTGTTTTGGTTGAGCTTAACTAGTAGCATAAAGGCAGAGCGTGGCCCCCGCCTGTGAGTGGAATTATCTGGAACGAGGCGTAACAACCAGACCCACACACAAACACTGACATAGTATCTTTTTTCCAGATGTGAGAGCAAACCTTTTACCACGCTTTAACTCTAAGCAGCTTCAGTCTTCATCCCGTCCTTCACTTTCAGCCATATATACTGAAATGTGTCCTTGTGTGTTTATGAAAGCAGTCGCTGCCCTTCAGTTGTATTGTTTGGAAGCGTGACAACCCCCCCCCCCTCACTTTTTCTATGCATAAATGGTTGAATGCCATCAATGATCTTGCAGTGAATCTGGCTCGTTTGATAAGAAATTAATGATGTGCTCGTTAGTGTGAGATGAAAGTGAGAGCAGGGCAGGTCAAAGTGATGAAAGGATCTATGCAGCAGTTACTGAAGGGATCTCCCCATTTGATGTACACTCAGTATATCAAAGCGTTCGGCCCTTCCTCTTTTATTACACTGACATAAAAAAGTGCTTATTATGTTTAAATAATGTACAAGAGTTTAAAAGTAGTCAAACATCTGCCACCTCATCACATATTGACCTCCAGGATGTATTTTTTTGGGGATTTTAGGCTTTATGTGATCAAAGGATACTCCTAACAATAAAGTTATTGGAAAAGTATGAGAGCACACTGTGATGTCTGCAGGTGTTTACATTTCTCTTGCTGTGTTTCTTCATTATGGAATCCTGGAAGACATGCACTCTTGATTTCACAGAAGATTTTCACTCCACAAAAAGACATAACAATTCTGAAAGTTACACACACGTAGGCACACACACACACACACACATGCAGCGTCAGCCTGCTAAATTGTTTCTGTGCCGTTTTCCAGCCCTAAGCTCTAAGGGACAGAACGCTAAATTGAGGCAGGAATTGGAGAAGCTTAGGTAAGTTTCCAGCAACAAGTGTGGCTTTGTTCCTGGGTTATCATCGCTGTGCCTTTACCCAGCTGCTGTGTGTTTGGAAACATCAAATTTGATTAGATTAGAGGAGAGAAGAAGAGATCCACTTTCTCTGCCTGTTCTGCTGCCAGTCTCCTAAACAATAATCGGCTCTCAGGTGCTGGTACAAGTGGCTTATAAATGAGGGGCCTAAGGATAATATGAGCAGGGGATGCATAACCTGCTCCAAAACAGACATATACAAAGACACAAGAAAGGCAGCCTCTGTTATCACTATGTCTCTCTAAGCCTTTAGCTCTATAAACATCTTAATGCTCAGCTATACAAAAAGCTTCAGATTAGTGATGAATTGCTTTACTTTTACATTTTTTAGTGCATAACCTTTGCAGTCAAAACAGGCATACATTAAATACACACTGTCAAGTTTTACATATTTATAAACTATCTATGTAATTACGAACTCTATATAGAAAGTATTGTATTGTGTGTGTATTTGGCAGTGTGTTTGTAGTTTATGTGGATCTCTGTGACCTGTGCACTGCCAGCCATCTCACCAGCTGAGCCTCACATACACACCTGACATCATCACAGGAACGGACCCCATCTACTGATGTGGAGCTAAAAATATAATAAAAACTGAAACCTACATCAACCTAACATAGTGGGCGAGTATAAATATGAAAGACTAAGTCTGGGTCGAAAAGGTTGTTTGTCATCTCTGAGAAGCTGTCATAACATCAAAACACTGTGCCTGAGGAACAGACATAAGTAGCTTGTTTTTAAAGTAATAAAACCACAATTCTTATTTTCATGCAGCTTTGCTCTAATAAAAACACAAAATTAGAATATCATGAAAAAGTAGATTGATTTCAGTAATTCCATTTAAAAAGTGAAACTTGTATATTATATTCATACATTACATACAAACTCATATATTTCAAATGTTTATTTCGTTTAATTTTGATGATTACAAATGACA
>NC_051430.1:17669924-17694744 GCF_001649575.2 Kryptolebias marmoratus | reverse complement strand
ATTAAACGAAATAAACATTTGAAATATATGAGTTTGTATGTAATGTATGAATATAATATACAAGTTTCACTTTTTAAATGGAATTACTGAAATCAATCTACTTTTTCATGATATTCTAATTTTATGACCAGCACCTGTACATACATACATACATACATACTTACATAGCACTTCTGGGAAGACTCCACGGCATTCCCAGGCCAGCCGAGAGACTGTCCTGGGTCTGCCCCGGAGTCTCCCTCTCTAGAGAGGCATCCAGTGGGCATCCTTACAGATTGCCTGATCCACCTCAACTGGCTCCTCTCGATGTGGAGGAGCAGCTGCTCGACTCTAAGTCCCTCCCAGTTAACCAAACTTCTCACTCTGTATCTGTAATGAAGAGCCCATCTACCCTGTGGCCAGGCTGTAAAATTGTTAATTTTTGTTGTAACTCTGAGCATTTTCATATAAAGAGTTTATTTAAATTGACTAGTTTTTCAAATCAGCCTCAAGCAGCTATTTGAGAATCTGTAATTTTTGGTTCCTGTGTTTCATTTCTCAGCCGTGGAGGATGCTGCTTGGAAATGATGGAAGAATGGAAAACACAGAAAAACCTACAGACCCCCCCCCCCTCTCTCTCTCTCTGTCTCTCTGTTGTTTATTTACATGTTTGGACATGTGTGTGTGTGTGTGTGTATGTGTAAGTATGACTGATGTAACATAGCCTCTAGCCAGATAATAACATGCCACAGTGATAGAGAGTGCTGCTAAATAACAGCAGCCCTGAGATGATCTTCTCCATCACACACACACACACACAACTCTTGCTTCTCGGGCTCTTGTAATGGGATCACTGGTTGAGCATCAGTCAGCCAAGGTGCAAATGTGTACAAAGACACATTCATACAATCAGCTGAACACGACTGTGTGTCACCGCGACAGGAAAGCTGTTATTTATTACAGAAGTTGTTTAGGTCGTCAAATCAAAGCGACATCTTGTTGATGTGTGTTTGCACGTGTGTTTGAATGTGTGAGTGTGTCTGAGCGTCTGGCTTAATATCATTAACTGCTGCAAGTGTGAAATGAGACAGTCTTCCACTATTTGTCTTTAAGGGTTGAGAGAGCAGCGGCTGAAATGAGCTGATGAATCACACATGTTCCCTGTGAGAGAAACTTTACTGGTTTCAATAGAAAGACATACACATCTTGCACCTGTTATACTGTTTCTGCTTGTATAAAACAGGCAAAATTGACCTTTTCTGGCCACTAAGCAGGACTTAACCAAGCTCGATTCAAAATCTTTAAACCACTGGTTCAGTCGTTGGGAAGTCAGATAATCAAATGGATGTCAGCGTAGTTTTATTGTATTTTTCTACCACAGTTCGCATAGATCAATACATATTATAGTTCAAATTGCTGTTTCGCACTGGTAAGAAATGCAAACACAAGCTTGTTATATTCTCATGAAATCTTCCTGATGTCCTGACAGCAATCCAAGCCCCCGATCAATGAGATTACTGCATTAAACCCAGAACAAGCTGTCCAAGACTTGCCTGCAGCACATCAGGCACAGCATAACTGTGATAACTGCCAGAGACACCAGTGATCACACAAGCTGATCTGAAAAGAATGAAAAAAAAAAAACCAGACAATCTTCACTTGTCTGTTACTTTTCAATTGTCAAATCTGTTTTGTGAATCTGCACGAGTTGCAGTGCAACCACACGCTCACATGCTCTTTGCACACAAGCAGAGACTGTGCATCACAGTAATCATGGCGCAGGGGATGCTGGGTAATTTGGTTAAAGATGTCAGGAACGTAAATCACCTACAATCAGACTGGCTCCCTCACTGGTCAATCCTCCCTCCTTCAGACCTTCTCCATTGGTCACTTGTGTATTTCTGTCAGTCTCACTGTTCAGCTGCTGCTCAACAGGATACAGCTGAGTCTGTTTTCCTTCAGGTCCCACAGATACAGTGAAGTATGAATAATAATAAAATAACTTGATGCAGTTGTGTCACTTTATGTGGATAGAAATTGGTTGAAGCATTTCAAAAACTGACAGTGAAATACGAGTTTCTCCTGTTTCCCTGTTTCTGCAGATATTAGTTTATTTTATCTTGCTGAGAATAGAAGTTTAATACCACTCTGTTGCATATCTTGTTTTATTTTTCACCCAAAACCAAAACCAGCATGAGGTCTTCCTCTGTGAGGTTAATGAGAAGAGACATCGTCTCAGTATGAACCCCCTGAGGTACACCTAATTTAAGAACTTTTGGGAGAAGACTATTTAAAGTTTGTGCAGGATTCATTTCAAATCTTTTCAAGTCAACTTTAAATCAATACCAGCACATAAAATACATAAAGACTACATTCTATAAAAGAATAATGCACAAAACAAAAACTGGGGCAGGTTTAGCTAAAGAGAAAGTTTAGTTGTTTTGAAGTGGAGTTCTGCAGAAATTTTATGAACAAATAACATGATTATATTCTTGCTGAAAGGGCCTCAGGCTGCAAAAGAAATACTACAGGTACCTGCTGCCGTTGCTATCTGCTCCTGCAGATAACTAGAGTTACATGTGAATGACTGTGTAATGATGCAATGTAATAGTTTTAAAAAATATAATTCCCTTGCACCCTTATGAAACTTTTGAGATTGTTTTTGATGGCAGCAGTTCACTTTAATCTTGGCCAAAAGCTGTTAGCTCATCAGCTGAGGCCATTGAAAGAGCTATGTGCAACAGGTAAGATATTAATTGTTCATAACATTTCCACAGAACCCTGTCCCTTTCAGATCGGCATGCTTTCTGAATCTGATCAACTTTTTCCCTTAAGTATTTAACTGACTTCAAAACAAATTAACAAAAAAAAATGCAGGTTGAACAGTTTTGACTTTTAACAACATATAATCTCTCTCTCTCTCTCTCTCTCTCTCTCTCTCTCTTTTAAAGTTTGCACATATTTCTCCTAAGTCTCAGTTTGAAAATGAGCTTCACTTTTGCTATAAGATTTTGGGTAAAATACAAAGATAGAAAAAAAAATTAAATCACACCGAATTCTTCACCAAATTGAACAGATTCTGGAAAAGTTCCTGCTGTTCGACTGAAGCGCTTATTTCTGTCTTTGCTCTGCAGTGGATTGTTGAAGAAGTCACTACACACACACGCACACACACACACGCCTGCTTTAGATGTTCCGTACTTTGATTTTCCAAAGTCTGCACGACAAGATAGGCAGCCAAGCAACCAGAGATCTTCAAACAATACCTGGATAACACTCTGACACTCTCACTGCATATCTAGTGCTAATGATTTCTTGTTAAGCACAACACACACACAGGAGCTTTCACACACACACATAGACATGAACTCAGACTTAATGATTCTGTGAGCGGTGCACATCACAGAACCGTGCCCATTTGGTTTCTTTCCCCTCAGGCAAGGACCTTCATCACACAACCTCTGGCTGGGACGATACACAGCATCAATAAATGAAACGCTCACACACTCACACAGGTAGAAAAATGTTTGACATTCCTAAGTCAGTTGAAAATTATGATGAGAACATCAAGCTGCGACAGCGAGTGTTTACTTTTCTAGACTCGGGGGGCCAGGGGAGGTGATGGACAGTGAAAGGGGCATACAAATGAACAACCACCCACGGGGAAAATCATCCCACCGTGGATGTTTGCTGCACAGGGACCGCACTGTGTGAGCCTGCGGTTCTCGGTAAATATTCCTGGTATGTGTGCATGTGGTATAGCTGCTGGGAGGGACGGCTGGAAATGCAGCAAAAGAAATTATGTTGTGTGCGAGAGAGCATGCGAGTGCAGGTGTGTGTGTGTGTGTGTGTGTGTGTGTGTACAGTGCCCTGTCCAGGTGGATGCATTCTGGGTCAGGCTGTTTGTCAGAGCTGAGATCAGATCGATGTGGCTCTAATCTAAGGCTGTATGATGTGATTGATTACCTCATATTCTAGGGCCCTGCACATAGACCTCCACTGGCCCTGGTGGACACACACACACACAATCACAGACATAGACACACACTTTGGTCAGTTCATCCAAGCAAAAATTGATTGGGATGAAATGAAATAAAACCAGATTGTGTTTGCTGGGCACGAGGTTGGACAGTTTATCCAAGCGGTCAGAAAAGATGATGGGAGCAGAAACTGTTCATTGATGCCATCTTTCATGTGTGAGACGCTGAAGCCAGTGTGTGTGTGTGTTCACTGAAATTGGTTTTCCTTAGCAGCATTAGTTGTGCTGTTCTTGGTCCATCTCGGCCCCTGATGGTTGTGTGAACACTAATGTAAATGTGAAAGTGCACGATGTTGACAAGATGTTTGTTTTTTGCACAACACTGACGGATGAGAAAAGCTTTCCGTCTGAGCGGCCCGAGGATCACGGCAAATAAGCAGAGGTGGGGTGTTTGCATAAATTTACATGTTTAAAATATTAACGACACCTGTAGGCTATGTTATAGTGAATCTGCTCACAAGTGAATAAAATGAGACAGAGGGGCGTACATGTGTTTGTCTGTGTTTGAGTTTTCAGGATGAGAGCGTCCTTGTTCATACGCTATGGCCTACAGTCAATATCTGTGTGTGTGTGTGTGTTTATTTATTTGGGTTTTAACATTCATTCATTAACATGCATACTATCAGGAACCTCATTTGAACCCCTGGTAATGAGCTTTCCTTTTTTTTTTCTTTTCCTTTTCAGAACTAAAGCTTTGTTAAAAAAAAAAAACACTGCACCTTTTTGTCTTCTCTTTTTGTTTTTCTATAAATTGAAGCTCTCATGTTTTTCAAACTTTATTTACATGCTGATACAAATTGTTTAAAACAAAACCAGTTTGATCTAAAAACCATCACACACTAAAGTGATGTGCAACAGCCTTCAGCCATTCGGGCTGATTGAACCTGATGTTAATTTAATGATTTTAAAATAAGACCTTTAAGCAATAATGTAACTTCCTGTCCGCAATTTAATTAGGCTTTCAAGTCTGAGCTGTAATATTTTAAGTAGATGTTTAACTCTACTAAGTATAAACGTGGAAAAAAAATGAATCCATCTACATAATCAGTATCTCACAGTGGTTTAATTACAAGTCTTTCCTGTCATTACAAAAAAAAAATCACATATTATTTAAATGAATGTCAGAATGATCCACTTCTAATTTGCTTTTGAAAAGTGCAGCAAGAATCACAATAGAGTTGCCATTAGCTCCAGTGACTGTGGGTCGGCTGGAAAGCAACACAGTCCTGTATGTTGAGGCATTAAGAGTACGTTTGACAGGAACCACACCCACAGGTGTTAGCTACCAATGCAGCTGTTCAAAGTATTTTTCACAAATAGCCTTTGATTTGCATCAGCTACTTATTTTGTTCATTCATTATTGCCGCCCAACAGAGGCCAAAGTTTGTTTATCTGTCTGTCATGTTAGTAAAATATATCATGAACTGCTGGACAGATTTCAATTAAATGCACAGAAGTTAATCACTGGCTATACATCTACAGCTGATTACTGTTTGAAATCACCCTAATTGAAGATGGCCGCCGCAGCTAATCAACATTAACCAACACAAAAGTGTCTATAAATCAGTCAGTTTGAAAGATATTGAGCTAAGATTTTGTGTCGTAGTAGCAAAGAGTCATCCCAACAAGTAAGTTTAGCTGAACAACAGAATTTTAATCCATGCATGCTGTTTCCTGTTTAACTCAGCTGCTTGAACAAACAATTCCTCAGTCAATTTTCTGTAGCTACTGATGAAATACACTGACTGTCAAACACAGAGTGAAAAGAAGCTTAGGTTCAGGTCCAGGTCCAGCCTCAGCCCATGAGGTGGACTGTGACCGGAGCACCTATAGCTACATATCTCTGTGTTTGTGTCCAGATGTGCTCCCTCAGCCTCACAGGACAGTCCTCACAACAGGGAAACACACAACTGGACACAGATAGGCCAGTCTGCAGGATTTATTACAGCTAGTTTCAGTCTCTGAATGTGTGAGCCCCACCCTGTCTGCCCACCCTTTGTCACTCTCCATATCTCACTCCTCTCCTCTGTAGCTTGGACCTGCCTCCCTGGCTTTGCATTGTTCTTTTATCTCACTCCCATTCCGCCCCATCCCATCAGTCACTCTGCCTCCATCGCACCGTGGGAGGAGGAAGATGTCCCTTCATGTTTTGCCCATTTTTCCCCTCTGTGGTGACTACATGTGCGTGTGCGTGTGTTTGAGCCATTGCTTGAGGCCATAAAAGAGACGGAGTGGGCAAAACATCATTACAGAGCAGGTGTCCCTCCATCTGTGCTTATCACAGTTAACTTTTTCTTCTCTATTTTTTACTAAGACACATAATGTCTTAACGCATTTTCACAAAGACGCTGGCTGTACAGGCAGGATGACGTGATACGCTGAAAATACGGAAATGTGAAAATGACGAGAAGGGGTGAAGCTGAAGAAGACGAGAAAGAGACAAATAGGCAAGCAGAATGATAAGGGACAAAACGAGGATGCAGTAGGAAAGATATGTAACAAGTATTTACTTACAGAGCAAAACTTGATATGACAGAAACAAGTTTTTTAATAAAAACAGGAAAAAAAAAGGCCGCGGTGGAAAAAAGAAGAGGCAGAGGGCATTGGTTAGGTCACCGCCGCTGATATGTATTCAGCTCAGTGTTTGTGAATGTGTGAGCATCTCAAGAGAAGCAGAGGAGCCAAAAGTTCAGACTCACCATTAAAACATGTCTGAAGGCTACAGGAGGCAACTGAGCCTCTCCTGGGATCGAGCAGCTTACGGCCCGCATGAATGGAGCGATTCTATGAATGTCTGTGCAGATATATGCATGAATGCATGCTGCTCAGACACACGGATGGTGTTGTGGACAGACAGACGAAAACAGACAGTGCACCTTAAATTATACCTGAAATAGAAGAAAGTGTAGTGAATTCTCTGTGGTCAGAAATGATATTTCAGCTCTGCCACAATAGCTTTTATTGGCAACAGAGTTCAGTGTAGGAGTAGAAGTTTGGCGGAGGCAAACAGGGTTTTGGGATCTTTCTTTAGTTCTTTTTGACACAAACTTGTGCTAAATCAACAAACTGTGTACAACGATGATGTTTCCACTGTTGAAACAATTGCTTATAGACTCTGTAACATGAGGCTCAGGTTTGCATCGTCAACAAATCAGTTTGTAAAAGTGTGAAACTTTAAGTAGCGTAATTGTAAATTTATTACGCTCTGAATTTCCTACTGTCCATGTAGCAAGACAAATAAATACATGAAAAATAGTCTTATTAAATAACTAGTACACAAGTAACATCCACATGTTTTAGAACAGCTGCTTTTGATAAACACCCTCTCTCTGGGAACGCTTGCTCCTCTTAGCATCTCCGCTGGTCTTACAGAGACAGCATGTGGAGATTCATCGCTCGTACTGGTTTCACTGGCATATCTTGTGAAACTTTATTATATTTTGGTGTTTAAAAGGGAAAGATGCTGTGAAACTGCTCCAATGGCACGTTTGTTCAGTCCTGCTGTAACATCTTTCTCAACTCAGATTTTGACAACAAGGACTCTAGTTACCTAAAAACGTCAGATGATGTTTCACCATTAAATGTCATCTAACTTTTTTGGATCTAACATTAACATGTTAAAGAAGGAGTTTCCTTTCCAGAAAACTAATGCATTAGGTTTAAATATTGCAACTCATCATCTTGTTATTACCTTCACTGTAGACTTTGTATCACTTACTAATGTATCCAGTCTGTTTTCTTGAGGGTTGAAATGGTTAGATAAAGATGAAAAGTTAGACATGACTCCCACACACCCACAAATCAAACTACACACTTTAAGCCTCTGGAAAAATTGTGTTTCCTGTTATGTTATAGTGACATAATTGTATTTTATTTAGCTATGTTTCTTGACATAATAGTTTTTGTTTCACAAGCTATTGAGAAACCATCAGGGCTGTCTCTCAGATCAAAAACCAAAAACTAAACGTTTCAATCTGATGTTTTAAAGTGGTTCTGCTACTGAGTATGTGTGTCTTTAACATGCACTGCGGATGAGGTTATAACTTACCGTGTTGTTTTTAGAAAATCCCAGCCAATTAAGGAGCTAAAGAAAGAAGCAGAAGGATGTTAAAGATAGAAACAAATCAGCGTTGATTCACCTGAAGGCTCTGCAGTGACAGTAAAGCCTATTTGTCACAGAAGGAACCATGGTGACAGACTTTCCCCAAATAGTTTCAGACACTTGACCCACTTTTTTTGGTATCAAGAAGGAAACATCTGCACAAACCCAAATGCTTTAACATCCGAGCATGGTGTTCCACATGCAGCTCTTCTTGGAGTTATCTTGAGACTCACATCAGCCCCAGGTCACCCAGAGGCCGGCCAATCAGAGGGCTTGTAGTCCAGTCCGCAGCAGACCCCCCCTGGCAGAGCCAAGCATCATAACAGTGTATCATCTTAATCAGACAGACATCTGCACCGAGTGAATCTGCAGCTCCTACATTCAACTGTGCGACCTCTGGGGTTTTATAAATAGTGAACCCACAGTATCTGTTATGGTGCCCCAAACAGTGAACACATCTTCTTTTGTTCTGAATCATCACACGATCAAGGGAGCATGTGAGAAATGGGAGTAAAGTTTTATTGTCCTTCCCTCCCTCGATGATGATTTAAGGAAATTTCGAGCCCCGGAGTCAGACGTCTGGATGTGTCCGCTCAAGCATGTACGTGTGTGCGTCTGTGTGTGTGTGTGTGTGTGTGACTGAATGCATAATTCTGTGCGATGCAGTGTAGCAGGCACCTGCTGGGGCACTTTTATGGGGCTGACCTCACAGACACACTCTCGCTGCGCCCCAGGTTAATGCATTCATTTCATTGGTGGTAGTGAAATGGAAAAACAGTCCATGCTGCCTGAAGCAGAGAGGTCCGTGTTATTTGCCACCTATGTGCAAACAGGTTCTCTAATTCATTGTTAGAGCCTATAAATGCTCTCTTTCACTAATTAAAAAGACAAGCATGCCTTGGAGATTTATTTAACTGCGTTTCTTTAAAGAGCACTGCTCCAGTTCAGAAACATAAAAACTCAAACATTACAGTAAATGTCACAGTCTGTCTGATTTGGAAATGATAGTGTGAATGCTGATTCAGAAGTCCCACTATTGTTTTCCTGTTTATTTATTTTTCTGCATGTGTTTTGCAGTTTAAGCACTTCTGCATACTTTGTTCTATTTTAGCCATTCATGTATTAAAAATGTTCACCTCATTCAGGAGTTGGGTGATAGGACTTTTGGTTTTTGTAACTTTTAAACTTTTTAAAATACTTAACTTTATTTACAAAAACATTCTCCGTAGAAATAAATCAAGATCTCATCAATTCCTTCGAAACATCGTTCTCTTTGAAATCTGCTTCAGCTGGAGCAGTTTTTGTCTTCTTTTGCTACTTTTTAGCTTTTAGCTGCTGTTCTGGTATTTTTAGCTTTTAGCTAGCTCTTTGCTACTTTTCTAGCTAGAAATTTATTACTTTTAACAAACTCTTTGCTGCTTTAAGCTAGCATGTTTCTACTTTCTGTGCAACTTGGCTTTTACAGACATTGTCTTAACCCAGGAAAAAAAGTATGTTGTCGATGCTTTAGTATTTTTTTAGTTTTACATTCTGTAGTTGATTTTTGGAGACTAGACCACTAAAGTTGTGAATCGCAGCATTTCTTGCAGCAAGAAATAATTAGGAGCCATTGTGCAGGCATTTAGATGTATCAGCACAGATGTTTGTACAGATGAGAAATGGCTGACGATGTAAACCACTGTTTTAAGTATAAAAGAGGTAATGCAGCTTTCAAACTGCTAGGAAGATGTTTTAGAAATGAGAAATTTGCTCCTATATGGGCCCTGCTCTGAGTGGCTGATAGCTTAACTCCTCCATGAGAATTTCTCTCTAATTCACCAAACAGAAGTCACTTTGACTGCTGTCATCTGCAGGTAAGATATTAACTACTTGTAACTAATTCTCACAACCACACTTAAAAAAAAACTGGATTTTCACTTGAAATTATTGGTCACAGACCCATCTAGGCTGCCTCGGGTGACATCATCTGTTCTTTAGATTTTGTAAAGTTCTCCCTGAAGCCACAGAAAGCTTCAAGCAAACATTTCTCACATATGAGGCAGGACTTTTTAATCCCTGTAAACAGACTTTAAAAAGTAAAATCAGAGGAGTTTTGCCTTTAATGAAAATTGCTCTGGAACATCTCTTGGCCTTATCAGTATTTAAACGTGATTGTGTGTTTAAACACTTCAGTGAGCGTTTTCTTATGTGGAAAAAAACTTTAATAAGAACATTTATCACGAGCATGTGCCCCGCGGCAATCGCTTGGGACCAATTAGTGCAATTAAAAATTCCATTACGGGGAGAAAAATGAGTTGCTGGATTCTAATGAGATTTTAATTAATAAAACATTTTCATTACAGGAGCTCAAAAAGGTCACAAGATAAACTGTGAAAAAAGCTTGAATTAGGAGAAAAAAAAGTGCCATCGTTGCTCGATGTTCCATGAAATATTAATGATGTGCAGGTGTCCAGTGACAACAACACATCAGTACTGAGACTAAAACACAATCATGCCTGGATATTCCTTTTAAAATTACATTTGAAATTAATATTTAATGCTAATTTAATGCTAACCCAAAAGACGAGAATGAACAATAAAGTACCTAAAACAGCTACAGCACAAGTTAATCTTAGGACAATCATTTTTTTGTACATATCTCTGTGTTACCAAAATATCTCATGAACCATCAGATGAATTTTAATAAAACTTGCAGAAAGTAATCATCAATCTACAACAAAATAAAGTTTGCAGCCAACTTAATTCAAGATGGCTGCCACAGCTAATTGACCGTATAAACACAAAAAAGCTATAACTCATTCAGATTTATAGATATTGAGCTAAAATTTGAGGTGGTAGTCACTGAGGGTTGTTCACAACACATATTTTGAGTGACATCCCACGATATCAAACAAGAATGTGCTTTTGAACAAAACACGCACAACATAAGATGATCTTAGTCTAAAACCTTTAGACAAAAGATTTCAGGCAATATGATTTACTTCAAGCAATGCTAGGCCTTTAATTATACAGTGTTTTTGTTTATTTTTATTTGTGAACTCACAGTTCCTTTCCTTTCCTTTCCTTTCGTTACTTCTCTTTAAATTCTCCCACGTGTGCTTCCGTTTCTTCGCCTGCTTTTCCCGTCTCGACTGGGACTCTTTCGTTCCCTTACATCGTTGTCTTCTGTTTGACATCCTCAGAATAGAAACCAGGGGTAGAGTGGAAGATGGAGGGAGAGAGATAAAACGGCAAAAAGCCAAGTGAAGTACTTTCAGCCTCTCCGCAGCTTCCTCCCCCTGCTCTTCTTTACATCACTGGCCTCTCTTTTTGCTTAATGTTTGAAAGGGCTTTTATTCCACAAATTCTCTTTGCTCTCATGAATAAAACATGAGCATCAATGGCAAAAACTCTTCTCCCTACCCTATTCTGCTCCCTTTTACTTGCTACAGCACACACACACACACACACACACACACACACACACACACACGCATACAGACACTTGCACTCACAGATGGCCTGAGCCAGGTCATTTCCTCTGTGGATGGAGGATAACTGGATTTACCAGACTGTTGTGTTCTGTTGTTCTGACAGATCTGTTTATGTACAAGAAAGGGGGGAAAAAGAGAGCCAATAAAGTTCACTGCAGTGTGTGTGCTTCTGCAGGTGTATCCGCTCAGAAATCCTTGAGATTTTTTTTATTTTTTATTTTTACATCTGCAGTAGCAGAACTCCTGCTGATGATCACAGTTCCCCTGCAGTTCAGTAATAGTCCTAGTTGTTAATAGTATATCAACCACCTTGTGACAGTGTAATGTTTAGTTAATGTGTTTAGCAGATTATTCCATTATGGCTCTCTGTGTTTTGCTGAGAAGGCATAATGGTGTTATTGCTCATTTTTGGCACCATGTGTGGCGACCATCACTTTCTTTGCTGCTCACACTGACGTCTGTAAACACTATATTACTCTGCTGAAACGGCCCTTTTCCCATCAAGTTTGATGGAGTTCCCAGTGATTCTGCTGGCTCTGTTTAAATCTCAGATACGTCACTTTGGAGAAAACATTTCAGCATCTGAAATGTAATACGCGATGCCTTCAGAGTTGACTGAGTAAAGGGCCTCGGGAAGTTTGTGCGTCCATAAAACACTTTCCAAAGCTGGAGGAGTACTATTTGCCAGTGGTAGTTGCACACTCTTTCTCTATCCCCCCCCACCCNACGGTGTCAGTAAACGGCTTTGTGTAATAAACCATCATGCGGTACAGGTTTCTATGCTCTCTTTTCACGAACAACCTTTTTTTTTTTTTCTTTGCAAATGGGAATGTTTTCCAAGCTGTAAAGTGCTGTTTATTGCCATAAGCTCGCACGACAGTGTTTCCAATCAGTACAGTATTGGCAAGCTTCAGGAAAGAACCATTATTTAAAAAACAAACAAACAAAAAAAAACATTTTGTGTAAATACCCTTAGATAGCTGAAAGCAGAATTTATTGATCTCCTGGGGGAAATTGTTTTGGTCACAGCAGCAGACGTAAATTAATTGTGAAAAGGCAAAAGTCATACACTTCTGAAACTAAAGAAATTTTTCCACAAGGTGAAGCCTAGCCTAAACAGTAAACATAGGAAAAAATAGTAGTGCCATGAGGACTGATATGTATGAGAGATAGTACAAAATGGCAGGGTAAACATAGATTTATAGGTGTTACATACACATGTGTATGTAACACTACACATGTGGATCATTCAACTAATAGGTGAGCTATTATAGAGTCAAATAAAAAACTGCATTAATGAGTCCTGGAGTGTTTTATGACGACAGACCTGAGTGAGTTTGCTGGAGAAGATTTCTGCTGAGGAGGTGGGATGGACAGAGAGCAGTTAGATCAGTGACCTCCAGTCCCTCTCTGACTCAAACGGTTTGGTTCAATAATTTGTCGGCCTTTTAATTGAGTTCATTGCTGGCATCTCTGGTGCAGACGCTGCCCCTGCAGCAAACCACAGCACACTAAATGGCAGCTGCCACCACAAACTGGTAACAGACCTCCAGCATCTTACTGCATGCTTGCAGGGGTGTTGAACTCCAGTTCTTGGGCGGGGCACTATTCTGCAAGTTTTACCTGTGAGCCTGCTCCAACTCACCTGATTCAAAGGAATGAATTACCCCATCAGCATTCATTTATATCAGATATTAAAGCAGGAAAACGGTTCAGTTAGACACCCTTCCCGTAAACAGTATTGGTGTCGGTCCTCCTCCACAGTCGGTTGTTAAGATAAACACGGTGTTGCACAAAACTAATCAAGCTGGCCATTTACTTGTGTCTAAATGAGTTTTCCTGCATGTCTTCTTATGATAATAAGGCCTCATAATGTATATTTTGCAAAATAAACAGACAGCTGCCTGCACACACAATCTCTGCCTCCAAACAGACGATTAAAGGTAACTATCCTTCCCCCGTTGTGTCATCTGTCAGGAGGTGCTGAGGCAGAACATAATTCATGTTTTTGACTTGAGTCGTCAGTCAGCTGCCAGCTTTACTGTACGCTGCTCTGTTCCACAGGAAAATCATGGATCAGCCATCATGCAGGGAAACGCAAAGATACACAGACCTGCACTGTTGGAAACTCAAGGCTGGAGTCACGCTGGGAAAAGCAAATGTAGACATCACATTATGACTGCTTTATATCACTTCAGAGGGCCATAACAGGGATGGACACGCAGCTATCACAGCTTCTTGTTTTGTTACTGTGCCACTTGTGATGCGTTGCGGTGCCAGGTGGAGTCAGGATAGAACAAATTCAGATTGATTATTGTTTGTCCTCTGAGCACCTGCTTACACAAGAGTGCGCTCGCTAACATGAAGCAGTGGGCAAATTCCCAGTCCTGTGTTTGAGCTCCATTACGAATGCATACGTAGTGTTTAGAGAAGCGCAGAGCTCCTTTCATATGGAGATGTATCTGACGACTCAAGGCTTCGACCTGCAATTGCCTATCTGCTCCAGCAATATGCCCACAGCTGCTCCCGCTGTCTTTAATACACATCTCTCTTCCGTCCTCTGGTAAAATATTCCTTCCTCTGTGTCTTCTGAGTGCATTTGATAAAAGTCTTGACAATATGCGGACTAACCTCAGTAAATAGTAAAGACAGTGCTGTCCCAGTTGTTACCCTTTGTTAGTTGGTGAGACAGTAAATTAATGATGCAGGGAGTGGGGAGAAAAGACAAATGTAAATGCAAACGGAGTGAAAAGAAAAGAGTTTCTCCAGTCTGATAGATAAATGTGATGGAGATGAATGTCAGCAAGGGCTCATTGTTTGGCTGCCATGGGAGACGGCTTTTTTGTGTCGTATGTCAGTGTGTGTGTGTGTCTCTGTGTGTAATTATATGCATGTTTCAAGCTCCAGTCTGATTGTCAGTCTGGCATGTGCTCACCTTTGTCTGAGGGAGGAGAGGGGAGAAAATAGGAGGATCACAGAAGGAGAGCAGCGAGAGAGTGTGAGTGAGTGAGAGAGATGAAGATTTGGAAGAAGTTGAAGAAGAAGCAGGAGGCTCTGATCAAGCTTTAGTCAGAGATTTGTGTCTGTCTGTATGTAGGAGGAAGTGAGACAGGAGAAGGGAGAAGATCTGTGACTTAGCAGGTGCAGTCTGACCTGCCACATTCGCTCTTCCTCCCTTTTTGCATCATTTCAGTTTTTATTTTTATTCCATCTCTCTTCTTGGCCAAACAAAGACAAGAAATCTGTTTCTACGGATGTCAGGCTGAACACAAACACGAGATGAAACAATCTTCCTTCGCACCATTTCCTTTTATGTGCACTTAGTGTGTGATTGTTTTCCTGTTTGTAGTTTCTTCCGAGAGTTTTCTTCTGCACACTTTGTGCTATTTTACCTATTCATACATCAAAACATTCAGCTTGATCAGGGATAGTGTGCTATGACTTTTAGTATATGCAACCTTTACACCTTTTAAATTATTTAACATTATGTACAGAAATTTTCCCCATAGAAATACATTGAGATCTCTTCTGATCTTTCGAAAATATTGCTCTCTTGAAATTTACTACAGTATACTTGCTCTATTTTGCCTTATTAAGATCCCTTTAGCGTTTACTAATTTTAACTTTTAGCAACAATGTTTCTAAGTTTTACTTACAGTTTTGTCGATTTTAGATTTCAGCAAATGCTTTGTTGATTTTAACCTATGCTCTGCTTGTTTTAACATTAATTTCTTAATCAAGAAGTTTTGGCAAACTCTTTTAGCATTCTCACTGTATTTTCACAGAAAATGCCATTGTTCTTATTTCTACATACTTCTCTGGGACACTGGCTTAATATTTGAATGCATGCATAACATTTTGTAATACCACAGAGCCCAGGTGGTGTATCATTTGAACAGTGAATATATACATATATTTGTCCTTCAACTTTCACCTTTCCCCTCTCACTGAAGAACACACACACACACACACAACCTGGTTTAAAGATCAGTCATTGATCTTCTTTTCCTCCCCTGCCTGGGCAATTATCGTCCTAATTATTCACAATCCATCTTCCGCTCAGTGTAGGCCATCAAATGGGAAACCGGCCCAGTCTGTGAGTGTGTGTCTGAGCTCGGATGTGTCTCAGGATGAGACAGAAATTGTGATCCTAATTGCTGAAAAACGACAGGGAGTGTGCTCGGAGCACTACTGCAAACAGCAACCTGCAGTGTAAATCAGGTATCCCTGTGAGCACGGACATCTCTGCTCGACAAGTAGACACTCACACACACATCAACACAAGGCCTCCACATGAAGAATATGTCAAGCCTGTCATATTTAGGGAGCCATTAGGGAAGAGTCAGCACCCCGGCACTTATTAATGATGTCACTCTGGACAGTATGTTGTATTAATGATGTCAGAGCAAGGAGTGAGATCCAGCAGCAGGCATTCATCAGCCCGTATGTGTGTATGTGTGTGTGTATGTGTAGAGTGAATAGGAGTGGGGTGGAGCAGTGCTTCATTTGTAACACGGTCCGACCTTGATGTCTAGAAACGAACAATGGGGGAGGGGAAGAGAGCTGAGAGGAGGAGGAGGAGGAGGGACGCAGAGGTGTAACATCTCTTTGTCACCACTCCTCTCTGGTGGTTTTCCACAAGGCCCCTGAACTCTGGGGGTTTATTTTAGCGCGGCAGTGAAATGTGTGTGTACATGCAGACTCAGACAGCAGAACAACACTGACAAATTCCTCTGCTCGGAAAGGGATTTCATCATCCAGTCGTGCAGAAAGAAGGATGGAATATGACTAAAAGTGTAAACAGTAGGTGTGTAAAAAAAGAAAGAGCATTCAACCTGTCTGCCAACGCTGCAAGTGCGTCACAATCTGACACCAAAATACTAAATGTTTTTATTTCACTTTTTTAGTTAATTTTATCATTGGATGCACATCTATGGAGTCAAAAATAAATTGCATGACATCCTGGTTTAAAACATTAACATGAAAGGCAGTGCATTCCTCCAAGGAATGTTAGTTTCATTCTTCCTACTTTTTGGAGACACAAAGTTTGATCTGAGACCAAGTCAGGCGTTTATAGATGAAAGACGTCTGTGTGTTTCAATTAGTATTATTTATCTTAGGACAAAAAGACTAATTTTCATTGTAACAACTTGCTTCCCTTTTAGGAACACGAGCAAGTGTACATTTGGAAAACTTAGTAAAAATTCAGAGGTATAAAGTTAGGCTTTAAAGATTTCTGCAAGGTTAAGTTTCCAGGAAATTAATGTAGGTCAACTTGAAGTCCTCTAACATAATGGGCACACACAGGTTTGTTTGAGAGATCGTGTGCACAAACTGTAGGTGCTGACTTCACAGTTCCAAGGTTAGATTAGTGTCAACAAACACAATTTATAATGATTTACACCTTGATCTATGAGGGTCACAGAAATGGCCTAGAATTATGCCTTTGCAGTAGCTGGACTTTAGATTTCTGCACATATTTCCTCACTCCTCCTTTCATTCAACACCTATTCAGCTAAACTCCTCTTCTGTGTACTTTTAAATAAATATACACCCTCTTCAAAGTTCAAATAATCCAATGCGCGTGTCAAAAGAAAGTGATGTCATTTCCAATGCGAGGTGCTCAGAGAACGCCTCATAATCGGACTGAATAACAGTGTGTGTTTAATGTTTGTAACTTGTAATATTTTTATCAGTGAATTGTGAGTCACTTTTATAAAAAATCCTTTTCGCTGTTTCTTACCCTCGACAGTGACACTGAGAGTTGCAGTATGAACACGTTTTCTTGGGTTTTCTCTCTACAACATTGCTGTGACTGTAGACATTGCAGTTCTGTTACCTTGACAAGTTCATTGTCCATCTGAGCAATATTGCAGACTAAAGGAACACAAACAAAACATTTCTTCTTTGCAGTTTTTCAATGTTTAAACTTGTTGAACAGATGACTCATTTAGGAAATCTTATGCACATTTGAAAATAGAGATACTGTACATAACAATAATTGCCCAGCCAGTTTGTTTAAGCTTCAGGGTCATACATGCATTTGTGACTTTTTTTTTTACCACAGTGCTTCACTCAGACGTGTTGTGAAAGTGGTGGATGTGCTTGCAATATTAATCATTTGAGTGAGATTCTTTTTAAATATATCATTTAGATCCTCATTAAGTCAAAGTTTTTTTCTGAATGGCTGTTGCAGCAATTTGCTGTGATTATTGTGGCTAATTTCAGTAAATGATCAGATCGAGTCAGGAAGGAGTGACAAATAACTGAGATCTTCTGGGTAATGCTGACAATCCAGGTGGAGTATTTAACAGTAATTTGTGGCTTTAGTTCAATCACACAGGGGAAATTGCTGCCAACTGTTTTTGTTGATCCTTCTAGACTCTCAGACGAGACTTGGCCTTGTTGAAGTTTTGTCAGTTCTTGTCTTCTCTTTCACCATTTCACAGGCTTATAAGGCCACTCAAATCTGGTCTTAAAAAGCCTTCGGAGGCTTGCACTCTTGTCTGTCTGACCCCACTCTCTGTGCACACAATACACATTAATTTAAAAGACAGCGCTGAGTGTGAGTGTGTGATTTCCATGTGTTTGTGCTTGACAGCTGCGCCCGTGTTAAGGACTCTTCATTGAAATGCATTGAAATGATTTCGGGTCCATGTGTCAGAAGCGGTTCTTCAAAAAGACCCAAACCCTTTTCGAATCACGTTTGTTTCAGTGTGAGTGTTTTCATAAAAGGAAAGTGTGTGTGTGTGTACGTGTGTGTAGGCGTATGTGTATTATGTATTGGACTTGTGAAGGGACATAATCTCCATAAGTGATGACTAGAGAGTGCAAACGTAGTTTGAGGTAATTATGTCGATTGGTCAGTTTTTCACAAAAAACATACACATTACACACATGGAGCTCCATGGGGGTGGGGTGAGGGTGGGGGTAACATGTACTTCAATTATCACCCAAGTCTCTGCGTGCCACGTTCACACAAACCAGAGCTGCAAATAAAACAGCAAACAGCTGTGAACAAACAGAGAATTAGAAGTCTCATTCACACATTTGGTGAGAAAACAACCACAAAAATAAGCCTCATTATATAGTAATTTACATTCTTAGACATACACTCACACCTCTCCCCCCCACACACACCAGCCCTGACCTACACACACAGAAGCTTGTCATGTCTTATCATTAGGGAATAATGACTTTCATGTTTATGTGTTCAGCCAAAATACAAAACCTTAACCCTTACCTGCGCCAAGATGTCTAATCCTTACCTTTACCAAAAAAGAGAAGTGAGCGAAGTGAGAAATCGAAATGAACAAACCTTACCTGAATTACAGACTCAGAAATCATTTCTCTTGTGTCATTTTCTTTGATTTGATCCAGTCAGGGTGTAGAAACTGGTTCTGGTCAGTGAATGCAGCCTGAAACACAGAAGCAGCTCTTTTTCCTTTTTGTTAGAAGCATCACAGCATCAGTAAGTGTCAAAAATATAAAAGTTATTTTTTAACTACAATAGAGGTGCAAGTTTGTTGTTTCATGTTACAGAAATAAAAATGTTTTGTTTGATTTATTAGCTCAAAGCAGCTTTAATTCCCACATGTGGAGGAAGAAGATCAATCCAGAAATAAAATCCTCATAACTTGCAGAATTAAAAAAAAAGAAGAAAATCAACCTGTCTGGATTGTTACAAATGCCAGATGTTTACACATATTTCCTCAAGCTAAAACCTAAACAAAACGAAACAAAACAGAACCAAGAAACCTTTTGGATTAGGGTTGCAATGTCTTCAAGAAACATTTAAAGAAATCCAGGAAGAAGAAGGCAACTCAGGCCCACTTTAAAAGTCTGGTATGAAAGGGGTTTTTGAATGTTTCCTGTTGTAACATCTGGGGCATTTCACAAAACATCCGCAGCTCCACATACCCAGGCCTAACAACACTGCTGCATGGTATTGTGCAGCATGGCACTGTTAAGCTTGTCACCGCTTTCTTGTTTCATTTTCCTTCAGATATTATCTGCCTAATGTCAGCAGGACCAGCTGTTTATCAGTTCAGTGGGTTTAAAGTTGTGCTGACAGAAAAAGAATCACACAGCTTCCCTCTGTGTGTACGTGTGTTCACACTGATTTAGCACTTTTACCTAAAAGAACTTGAACTAAAGCGTGTTTATGGCACTGCAGCTAGGTTTTAGTACAGATGGATGTAAAAATCTTTAGGGTATAATCACTGATAACAACCACATACTGCAGACCTCAACTCTGGTGTTTGGAAAGAAAAAGATTTATCTGTAAATCCATATTTATGGGTGATAAACATGTTTATGTGCACTTCTGTCATGAGCAATGAAAATAGTGCGCACAAACAAAATATCTGCATTTTATGTTGTAAATTGTGCACCATATTCTTGAACTGTATGAAGCTAGGTGTATGTGCTGCTGCAGAGATTCTGTTGCTCATGTTCACAGGTGATGTTTCTTTCTGAACAGTCAGCAATCTGCATTGTTTCCATGTCATCATTCCATTCCAGCTTGGCTGGCTGGGCAAGTACTACCTTCAATGGGTAGCGAAAACTATTTGGGTACCCATAATCCTAAGGGTGCACGAGAGGTCAGCAGTTTTCTCTGTTCTTTACAGAGACTGAGTTCATTGGCCAATCCCAGGCTTGGATCATTCTAGACCCCGAAAGTGCAGACACACAAAAAAAACCCCCACAGTATCTTAAGGGTTTGACAGCAAGTCACCAGCTGGGACTGAAGATAACAGTGAGCTCGTGTTTGCAGCAGTGTGTGATTGTGTGCGCACGTGTTGAGAGCCAAGCCTTTACCTCTATCTTTTCCTCTTTTTCTGTGCCTGAGAACAGAGAACAAAAATGTGTTGAAAAGCACCAACGTCCAGCGTCTGTTCAAAAATGTGTGTTTGTGTGTGTGTGCATGTGCAGTCAGGGATGGCTATGAGAAAGGATTAGGACAGCTTTAACCAGGCTTTGTTTAATATGCAACACAACGGCTGCTCCGGATGGGAAACTACCATCCTCCAAACACACACGTACACGCAGACACACACTTATCAAAACACCCCAAGCACATAGGGATAGGCTAAAAAAGCTTTGGCCTTTGGTTTTGTTATGGTGGAGACGGGCTTGTGGCATGACTTTGTGTGTGTGTGAGTGTGCTTAGTTTCTGTTCCAGGGATTGGCGTCCCTGGCTGTGGTAATTGGGACCGATGGAGCTGAAAGCGAGGGATGAACCGGGGGATAAAGGATGGATAAAGAAAGGATGGGAGTGTGCACATTGCCCAAAGAGCTCACTGATTGGCTCAGGGTGACTACATGTGTGTATAACTGTGTGTGTATATATGTGTGTGTTGTGTATTTATATCCCAGCAGATGTGAAAAGCTTAGCCATTTTCTCAGCAGACCAATTAGATGAAGGGAGTTTGGTCCCCAGGTGTGAAAGCCTCCTTCTGCTAATAGGAGCTTGATGAGTTGGTGTATTAACTGCGTTTTAGCCAATGTGAATATTGGTGTCTGCATGTACCATTTTCTATGAATATAAGAAGATTAAAAATGCCCTTCAGCAGTGTGCTGTGTGGGTATTTGTGAATGTAGCCAGTGAAGTGATGCTAATAACGCTATGGTAGCCTCAAAGAGGGAAACTGAGTCCCCTCCTTATTCTTAATATATGCAAAAATTTCACCATTCCTCATCCAGGTCAGGGATCAGACGGGCAGCGATGTGGAGCTAAAAGTGCAGAACAACTGAAACAAAAATACTTTTACAAAAGTGCTGTCCACCGACAGTCAGTCATCTTGTTAGTGTGAGCAACTCCAGCTGGGGAGGTAACAGGGCTGCACACTATATTGAAAATGCATCATCATTACGATCTCAATGCACCCAATATCAATATTGTAAATGACTGTAATCAATCACAGTCACAAACTTCATGCTGATAAAATATTTGACAATCAGAAGGACAGACCCTGCTCTAATTGCCCACAGCTGATTTAGATGATAACGCTAAAGCTAAAGTGTTGTGAGCGTCATGATGACAGAACAAAGACTGAGGAGTGAGGAGAATGTAGGTTTAACACAAGTTATTTTGTTGTTGCATTATTCAACAATGATATTGTAATAGCATGTTTCCTAATATAATGCAGCCTTAATGAGAGGGTGAGGGGTGAATGAGAAACACAGGAAGACGTGGACAATAGAGACAGAGAAGGCCCGAGGATAAAGGTGAGGTCTGCTTCTCAGCTCTACTCCTGGGAGCCTAAATGCTTCTTCATCGGTAAGCAGTGAATAATTCATCTTGTTACCATAGAGAGGATACTCAAACACATCTGCATGTGCAGACACACACTCAAACACACACCGCAAAAATCATATTCATGTCACAGACAGGCCATCCTTATACACAGACAGACAGCCCCATCCAGTCAGGAGCCTTTATTATTCACTAGCTTATGAACTCCGTAGGACCCTTCACTCCGACTGTCTGTTTGTGTGTATTTGGGTGTGTGTGTGCGTGTGTGTACAGTTGGGGCATGAGTGTATTTGGGGCATGTAGGAGCTCCATTTTTCTGCATCTGTGAGGGTGAAATGGAGGACATAGAGGAGAGGCATGCAGAATTCACCTATTCATAACCCTGAGGTGAGCATGTGCACACACACACACACACGCACCCCCACACACCACACATAGACACACACATATCTGGGTTTTCAGATGATATTACTTGGACTTACATTAGTTTCCTTGAGATTTATTTGAACTTTGACCATAATTTCTTTGTGCCTTTGAAAGTAATATTTTGGTCATATAAATATGAACTTGACTTTTGCCCTTAAAATAAAGACACAATCTTATAATGTTACTGTTCTACCAAACCAAGCACATATGCAAAAATTATTAAATAAAATAATTTTTAAAAAGTAATGAAACTGGCCTTGGCAAAAAGAATGGTTCCCTTAACTTAATATTTTGTTGCACTAACGTTTGAGTAAAAACCTGCAACCAAGTGATTTCTGTAACCCTCTCTGAGACTTCTGCACCTGTCCACAGGTATTCAGGTCCACTTCCTGTGAAAAAATTGCTCCAGCTGTCTCATGTTTGAGTGGTTCCTTCTCCAGACTGCAGGTTTCAGCTCCCTCTACAGATATTTGGGTGTTTTAAGCTGTGTGTTTGGGGGTCATTATCCTGTTGGAGGACCCATGACCTGCGACTGAGACCAAGCTTTCTAACACCGAGCAGCACATTTTGCTCCAGAAAGCCTTGATGGTCTTGAGATTTCATTGTACCCTGAACAGATTCAAGTCACCCTGTGTCAGATGGAGGAAAGCAGCTCCAGAGCAGAACTGAGCCTCCTCTATGTTTTACTGGAGGTACAAAGTTCTTTTCTTTGTTTTATTTTTGGGTCTGTGAACATAGAGCTGATGAGACGTGTTACCAAACGGCTCCAGTTTTGTCTCATCTGTCCAAAGGATATTCTTCCAGAAGCTTTGTGTCTTCTCAATATGCATTTTGGCAAATTCCAGTCTTGTTTTTGTTTAATTTGGTGTCTTCCTCGGTTGTCTTTCATTAAGTCCACTTTGGCTCAAACAGAAAACAGATGGTTTGATCTGACACCGATGTCCTTGACCTTGGAATTCACCTCTAATCTCTTTGGAAGTTGTTTAGGGCTTTTTGGTTATCATTTATATTATCCATCTCTTGAGTTTGTCATCGGTTTTCCTCTTGTTGCCTCATCCAGGGAGGTTGTCTCCAGTCCTGTGGATCCTAAACCTCTGAATAATCTGTGCAGCTGTAGTCACAGGAACATCAAGCTGCTTGGAGATGGTCTTATAGTCTTTACCTTTAACATTCTGCTCAATCATTTTATTTCTAAGCTCCTAAGACAGCTCTGTCCTCAGCTTTCTGTGCACCATGTCCAGTGTGGTACACACCATGATACCAAACAGGACAGTGACTACCTGTCACCCTTTAAACAGGCAGACTGACTGATTACAGGACTGAAGACTCCTGTGATGCTGATGACAGGACACGCCTTAGTGTAACATGTCCCTGTGGCAAAATTAGATTCAGTTTTTGTCAAGGCCAGTCTCATAAGTTTTTGTTTTTTTAATAATTCTGTTGAACCACAATTCAAAAGCAATGACTGATTTTCACTCGTGGATTTTTAGTAAATCTTTTTCTTCTGTTACTTTTGTCAGTTTCAAGTTATTTCGGTGGCCTTTGTGGGTTTTTCTTTCTTTAACTAAAGGGCACAAACAAATTTATCCATGTCTGTACTTCCCTTATTCATTACTTCTGACTATGACTGTGAACAGAAACACTCTGGATACACACGGCACAGAGATTCCACTCCAGACTCCTGTCTTTATTTTTTATTTGTCACATGTAATAACTGGATGACTTAGTGGAATTCTGCTGTGTGCTGCAAAATGAAAGAACATTATTTTATTTCATTTCCATAACTCCTGCCTGTGAATTATTATTATGCTAATGTTGTCAGGGAGCCACTGCCATGGTGCACTGAGGTGCCAGCCTCGCTTTTTTTTTTGCTCTGTGAAAGAAAAACGCAGTGAAACACAATGAGTGACAGAATAATCAGAGATAAAATGTTTATAAAAGTGTCTCGCATCGTCTTTTGTTCTCATCATTTCAGCGCAGCGGTATATCGCAGAGAGCTGTGATATTCTAATATGGTAAGAGGAGGAAATGTTATTTTTTCTGGGTGATTTCAATCCTGTTTGTGTGTATGTATGTGTTGTATAAGATGAGGCTGAGCCTGACCATAATCTTTGTCTAAAAATACCATAGACACCTGTCCACCCACGCCAGATCCTCCGAGGCGCTGCTGTTCAGTGCAGGCCTGATTTACTGGACCCCAAGGGCTTCCTCTTTCTTTTTCTGTCTGCTTCATCCTCTCCTTCTTCCTCTCTGTCACTCTCAGACATACACACTCAAATATACACACACACAGAAAACCTTCATCCTGAAGGGCCGCAGAGAGACAAAGAGAGAAATGGCTCCTGTCATTTCCCCCCCTTTTAACTGGGACTCTGCAGCGCTCTCTGTCACAGAGCCCCCGAGGGGAGGACGTCCAGCCAAGGAAGAGCCTTTCGCACTTTATTGTCTTTTGCCACCGAGAGCTCATATCTCTTTTCTCACGCTCTCAATCTGTCTTTCGTTTCTTTTTTACACTTCTCTCATATTCCCTCTATCCGTCTTCC